>NW_007739784.1:12832-14277 GCF_000696425.1 Galeopterus variegatus
GACTCTTGAGTAGACACTTCTCAATAAAAGACATACAAAAGACCAACAAGAATAAGAAAAACGCTCAGCATGACTAAACATCAGGGAAATGAAAATTAGAGAAACAAATTCACAGCTATTACAGAGGCTATTATCAGAAAAGAAAATAATAACCAGTGTTGGTGATAATGTTAAAAAAGAGAAAACCCTTATACACTGCTGGTGGGAATACAAATTAATGTAGCCAGTTTGAAAAATAGTATAAAGGTTTCTCAAAACACTACTAATACAACTATTAGATGACCAGCAATTTGACTTTTGGTTACATATATAAAGAAATTGAAATGAGTATGCCAGAGAGATAACTGCACTCCTTTGTTCAGTAGAATTATTTATAATAGCCAAAAAATAGATGCAATCGAAGTGACTGTCAATGCGCAAGTAGGCTTTTTAAAATGTGTTATATAAACACAATAAAATACTATTCGTCCTTTAAAAATGAAAAATCTGTCATTTGTGACAACACAGAAAAACCTGGAGGACATTATGCTAACTGAAATAAGCCAGGCATGAAATACTACATGTTCTCACTTGCATGCAGAATCTAAAAAAGTCCAACTAATATAGAGAGTAGAATAGTGGTTATGAGAGGCTGCGGGAGAAAGGTGGAAGGTTAAAGGTGGGGTATTAATCAAATAGTACAAAATTTTAATTTTTTACTTATAAGGAAAAAGATCTAGTAATGTATTAAATAAAATGGTAATTATTACTATAATAAGTAATAATTAATTGTGTATTTTTAAATGGCTATAAATAAATTTTAAATGTTTCACCACAAAAAATACGTATTTGGGGTAGTAAATTTGTTAAGTTCCCTGATTTAATCATGGCATAGTGTAAAAAAATATTAAAACAAAACGTGGTTCTTAAATATGTAATTTATGTAATTATTATTTGCATGATAATTTAAGTGAAAAATACATAAATCAGAAGAGGAGAAAGCTAAAAAGACATGAAACAAAAGAGAAGAAGGCTAAAAATAAATGAAGCAAAAGAGGAAAAAGCTAAAACTACACAACGCAAAAGAGAGAAAAGTTAAAATATGGAAGAGATGAATCAGTGATTGTATTTGTTGATTTTAGCATTTACCTCTTAGCAAGATCGAATTACTAAATAAAAACCAGCAAACCTATAGAAGAACTGAACAACGATCAATGTAATTCAAAACAAAGATTTTGCATTTTCTAAAAGTAATTTCCTATGTCGTCAGTATTAGGGGATCAATCACTTTTTTAAATGAGCCTTAAGGGCCAAGCCCATGGCGCACTCAGGAGAGTGCAGCGCTGGGAGCTCAGCGACGCTCCCGCCGCTGGTTTGGATCCTATATAGGGATGGCCAGCGCGTTCACTGGCTGAGCGCCGGACACGAAAAAGCCAAAAAAAAAAAAAAAAAAAAAAAAAAAAAAA
>NW_007739784.1:15571-15981 GCF_000696425.1 Galeopterus variegatus
CACAATTCTAAGCATCTGTAATTTATAGGTTTCATTTATCTCTTTGTCCTAATCTACCAGGAAGTAGCTTGAAGATTCATCTCTGGTATCCACAGATATGAGGGAAATATTGACAGTAGGTAATTTGATAAAGCATAACAAATCATAGCTTAGCACAAGAGCAGTCATGTCAGAACTTAATTCATAGAAAATAATTCTGTTTGAACAATAAATATCACTGCAGGTTTAGGAGGCCATAAATTAGTAACTTGCAAGTCTTAACAGTTTTTCATTGAGGTTGCAGATGTTCTGCAAAAGAAATAATGTCCTAGCCAAGGCATCTGACTCCAGGCCTCCGAGGACTGAGCATTAAGGAAAGAGATTAAAACATGCTGACTTGCACACAGTTGCTGACTTCTATTCTTCCTTAA
>NW_007739784.1:16044-16687 GCF_000696425.1 Galeopterus variegatus
TAAGGAAAGAGATTAAAACATGCTGACTTGCACACAGTTGCTGACTTCTATTCTTCCTTAATCTTTTTAATACACTTCTCCCTTTCTTATATGTGTTATGTAAGCCTCCACTTCCAAACCCTAAGGCTCTGAGACAGTTTTCTCCTGGCTGTATTCTCAGGTTACTGCTCCCTGATCAAAACTTCCTACTTTGCACCGACATTTGGGACTTAAAATTCATTTGTTTCTGAGCAGACATTATCCCAATTTGGGCACTAGTAAACACACTCTCTTCAATGAATGGTTTTGGGAAAACTATACATTCACATGCAAAAATAATAAAATTTGACTTTTATCACACATCACACACAAAAATCAAATTAAAATATATTAAAGGTTTAACCATATGAATAGACTTAAAGAATAAACCTACTAGAAAAATAAACAGGAAAAAATCCACATGACATTGAGCTGAGTAATGATTATTTAGCTTTGACTCCAAAAGTGTAGGCCATAAAAGCAAAGACAGGTAAATGAAGTTACACCAAAATTTAAAAAGCCCCTGCACATTGAAAGAAACAATTAACTGAATGAAGAGATAACTTACAAATTGGTGGAAAATATTTGTAAGTTATTGATCTTATGATAAAAAATAATATCAAAA
>NW_007739784.1:16906-17654 GCF_000696425.1 Galeopterus variegatus
AGGGAGGTTTTGGTGATGGGACACAATAACTAACTACATTGTATATTGACAAAAAAAAAACTATAAATTTTTTAAAAACCCATGCTTTTGTATTGAAAAAGATAATATTGCTAAAATGTCCATATAACCCAAAGTGATCTAAGATTCAATGCAATTTCTACCAAAATGACATATTTAACAGGAATACAAATAAAACCTAAAATTTGTATAGAACCATGAAAAACTCAAATGGCCAAAGCAAACCTGAGCAAAAGAAAACAAAGCCTGAGCCATCACACATCTAACTTTAAAGTATACAGCAAAGGCATAGTAATAAAATAGCATTGTAATGGCATGACAACAGACACCTAGATAAGTGGAACAGAATAGCAAGTCCACAAATCAATCGAGGTCTTGACAATTGTCTTATTTTTGACGAACATAAGAAGAAAACATTTTGGAGAAAGGAGTTCCTTTAATAAATGTTGTTATAAACTGGGATATCCACGTACAGCAGAAAGAAATCAGACACTTATTTCTCATCATATACAAAAATATACTTAAATTAATGCCTAAGTGTACAACCCCCAACTATAAATCTTTTAGAGAAAAAAGGAGAGAAACGCTGTACTCATTAGTCTGAAAAAAAGAATTTTCAAAATGAGACCTCAAAAGCACAGGAAACACAAGCAAAAATAGACAAAAAAGATCACATGAAACTAAAAACCTTCTGCATAGCAAAATAAACAAACAGAAGGGTAAAAAGATA
>NW_007739784.1:17734-22301 GCF_000696425.1 Galeopterus variegatus
AGAAAACATTTTGGAGAAAGGAGTTCCTTTAATAAATGTTATTATAAACTGGGATATCCACATACAGAAGAAAGAAATTAGACACTTATTTCTCATCATATACAAAAATATACTTAAATTAATGCCTAAGTGTACAACCCCCAACTATAAATCTTTTAGAGAAAAAAAGGAGAGAAACGCTGTACTCATTAGTCTGAAAAAAAGAATTTTCAAAATGAGACCTCAAAAGCACAGGAAACACACGCAAAAATAGAGGAAAAAGGATCACATGAAACTAAAAACCTTCTGCATAGCTAAATAAACAGAAGAGTAAAAAGATACTCTAAAGAATGAAAGAAAATATTTGCATACTATAAATGTGATAAGGAGATCATATTTAAAACATATAGAACAAATCATAACACCTTAAAAGCATTTGATAAATCCAATTTTAAATGGGGCAAAGGACCTAAATAGACATTTCACAAAAGAAGACATACAAATGGCCAACATGTATATGAAAAAGGCTCTACATCACTAATCGGGAAAATGCAAACCAAAACTGCAATGAGATGTCAACTCACACCAGTTTCAAAGGCTATCATCAAAATGACAATATAATAATTGTTGGTGAGGATGTGAAAAAAAGGAGCATTGCACACCGTAGGTATGAATTTAAATTAGTACAGCCACTATAAAACAAAATGGAGGTTTTTAAAAAAAAATTGAATTATGCTATGATGTAACAATTTCTCTACTGAAGATTATATATACATATTATATATATACACATATTTGACATTTTTATTTATCATAAATGAGGAAAAAGGATTTGTGTACTTTATTACGAAGCCTGCACTCTTTTAAAAAGCTGATGGGTTGAAGAGCATAGGAATTCTTCTAAAAAACCTGTCAAGGTGAGTCAAGGTGGACTCAGAAATTTCAGTAAAATAATTTATGTGACAGAGATGTCCGTGGTAAAGAAATAAAAAAAAATTCTCTTTAGTGCCTAATGTACAGAACACTCTCGATGATTTTCTCAAAAATGAGAGAGCAATGAAATGGAAGGGTCCTGGGTTTCTGAGTAAAGGTGTATTTAATAAAAATAACAAATCCTCTTTGGACTCTTTCTTTAGTAGAAAATGTAGTCAGATTAGATTTTCCCTTTTCTATATTTGGTCTATTGGCTTATTTGGGGACAAGGTCAAATAAGCTAGATAGAAACACAGCTCTTGACACTATTGCTTACATATATTTGTCATCGGAAAGGGTCATAGAAGAGTGGATAGCAGAAAACTTTTATTTTTTGCATACCACATGCTACCCTATACCTTCACGTGATTGCATTTTGTTTTTTAAAATGAGACCAAAGGAAAGCAATGACTTTCCTTGAGATTATAAAGTTCTAAGGATATATTCTCTTCTGTACTTCCATTTTTTCCCCTAGAGAGAAAGACACAGAAACATTCAATTACTTTACTCATTCTTCAGTCTCTCTCTCACAATCCATACATGTACCCTGAACTTAAATTGCTCGCACTGTTTTTTGGGATCCTAGTTGTGATATAGATTGGAAGTTACTGCATATGGTAACACCCTAAATTCAAGTTACATATTTTCCCATGACTACCTCTGTTATTGCCAGTTATGTCACATACCTTGTGGGAAAAACTCCTTGTAAAGGTTATTTCCAGGTGTCAACTTGATTAGATTAAGGAATGCCAAGAAACCTGGTAAAGCTGTCTTTCTATGAGTGTCCATGAAGGTGTTTCCAGAAGGAGAGCCTCACGTTACAAGATCCACCCTCAATATGAGCAGGAAACATCTAACCTTCTGGGGTCCTGGAGAGAACAACAAACAGAGAAAAAAGGTGAATCTTTCTGTTGGTGCTGGAATATACTTTTCTCTCCTCCCTGTGGATATTACAGCTCAAGAGTCTTCAGCTTTTAGGTTCCACGTCTTACACCAAGGACACCATTAGCTTCCCTAATTTTGAGGCCTTTGGACTTGGTCTGAACCATGCTACTAGCATCCAGTTTTCAGATGGCCTATCATGGGACATCTCTTCATAATCACATGAGCTAATTCCCCTAATAAATTCCCCTTCTTATATTCATAACATATCCTATTGATTTTCTCTGGAGAACCCTGACTAATACACTCTCCTATCTAGTATTTCCTCCATGAGCTGAAGGAGGTGCATCAAACACTATACTCAATTTAATAGGAGAATTTAAAGGAACACAGTTCCTTGCCAATTCATGGAAGTATTCAAAGTGGTGAATCACATACTCCTGAAAAATCCAGGGAGGTGGGGCAGCCTAACACTTTGTTACTGAAAAGCCTACACATAGACCTTTCTGGCTTACTCTGCTCTCTAGTGCAACTTTTTATCAGCCTACACAGCCATAGTGCCCTTCTTTACAGGGCTTTAATGTACTCGAATAAATTTGAATAATAAATTGCTGACAATTTTATCTGTCTAGTGTTGGGTGTCATGTGTTTGGTCATCTCATAATATGTAGGGAAAGTATGTGGTACCTGGTAACTGGCTATGGTGTCAGAGTGCTATGATCAGACTATGAGAGGCACTTACTGTCACTAATCTAATTTTGCTTTTCTGCATCATCACCTCCTTTGGTGAATCTTCCTCAGTCAGGAAAAACTAAACACCAGGCTAAATTTACTAAACCAAGCAGGAAATCTTTATATACTTTCTCAATAGGATCATAGAAAATTGGCAGCCATAAGAGGTGCCCAAAAGATGTGCTTCCAGGCAGTCTCACACTGGTGCCGTGAAACACTGGCTTTTCCTTTTTATCCCCTAAGTTTTCCTTTGGGTATTAAAAGCCCACCTACTACAAACCAGAAACACTTACTTTCCTTTGCTCTTATGTGTAAATAGAAATAATAATCACAGCAATAATGACAATAAAAAGTACAATCTGAAATATGAGGAGCTGTCACCATTGATTATGAGATTAACTGCCTCACAGTAGAAATATAAGGTGACTGTATGTTTGTCAGTCTAGATGACTGATACATTAAACATCTCTCACTACCATTGCAAACATCACTTTGTGTGTCTATCAATTTTGCTTCCTGTGTATATTGAGACGTTATTGAGGCATCTGAATTTGTAATTATTATATTCTCTTTGGATTGTTCTTTATTATTGTCCCTCTAAATTCCTTGCATTTTCCTTTAGATTTTCTTTTGTCTAATATTAATATTGGTAACCTATATTTTTGGTAAATATTTGCTTGTTAATTTTTATACCTCTTTATTTTCACCATTTCAATGTGACTATTCCTTCAGAAGTGCAAACTTTCGGGGCCGGCCCGGTGGCGCACTGCTACAGTGCACCGCTTGGGAGAGCAGAGGCCCTCCTGCCGAGGGTTCGGATCCCATATACAGACTGGTTCCCGCTCACTGGCTGGGCGAGGTGTGGGCGCGACACTGAGGGTTGCGATCCGACACAATTCAATCAATCCATATCATTACCCAAATGTCCTTCCAGATCAGTGAAACTCTGATTCCCTGAAATGACAGAGATGACAGCTCCTCTACTTTCCCCCAGAGCAGTGTTCCAATTCCTTAGTCAGTGTGGTATCAGCACAGCCCAGCAGCAAGCTGATCATCTATCTGTGCCCAACAACAGTAATTAGGTAAAGAGGCAAGATTAAGTAGGGCTAATTGCATTGTGCTTTCTGCCAATTTCAAATTTGTAATTAGATTGCATTAATTGCATTGTGCAATTTCTAGTTGCATTAGCTGCATTGTGCAATTTCTGCCTGCCCTCCCTCACACTCCACCCGTCTCATTTTGAGATTTATTTTTCTTTTTGCTGAAAAGAAAAATGCCTTACTTACTTCTTTTCCTGAGGTTTTTTTATACCAGCATATTTAAAAAGGTTCATGGAAAGATCTGTATTATCATTTAATTGTATTTGAAGCACTCCTACAAATCATTAATACTAGCTTAATCTTTATTAGTTGAGAAGTATTATTTTATTAAATGACAGTTTATCTGGGAATAACATTCTTTGTAAACGTTACTTTAATATTTTGTCTACCACTTTTTCTGTTTATTTTTTCTTCTGGCATTCCATTAGATGCATATAAAAGCTTTGTTTTTATTGACTTCTCTTTCATGTGTGTTNTGGCATTCCATTAGATGCATATAAAAGCTTTGTTTTTATTGACTTCTCTTTCATGTGTGTTTACCAGATAATGTATAAGATTTCCAGGTAAATTTTAATTAAACATAAGCAGCAAATAATTTTTTTTATAAATAACTTTTTAGTATAGTTACTTACCCAATATTGAATGGACAGACTCATACTAGAAAACTACTTGTTGTTTATCTGAAATTTAAATCCCTCTATTTATCGCCAAACCTGGCAAACCTACTTTCATGTTTTCCACACCAAAATGTTTCTATGTTGGATTCTCATTATTACACAAAAATACTTTAGTATATTTGTACTAAATCTACTGTATAAAAAACATACAATGGAATTTTAATTCCTTTAATATATGCTTCATTTTTCAATGATCCATATTGTCCTTTTTAAAAATCTAGTCTT
>NW_007739784.1:24056-26188 GCF_000696425.1 Galeopterus variegatus
AAAATAGAGGGGCATAAAAAATAATAAAGAGGGACTATGAAAGTTAGAAAGAAGAAGACAGGTTTCTGGGGACCTTGGGAATTAAAGAGTGACACTGTGGTTAATTCCTCTATGTTTTTCTGTTGCCTCCCGTATATCTCAGATGATGGACAGCAGCAGAGGCCTCCGATCTAGAACCACCAATAGCCACGGACAAAAAGAGCTGTAAGAAAATCCTGTTTTCTACCAACCAATGGAACAGGAAGGGAAAGCTTAACCACACAAAATCCTTCTAGGAAATACCACTTTATTCTAGCCAAACACCAACAATAAAACCACCCCTGCGGTTTCTGTGGAACCATGTGCAGAGACAATCATCTTCCTTCTTACTGTATAAGTCCCTTTCTGTTGCTTATAACAAAATACATTGAACTGGGTAATTTACAAAGAAAACAAAATTTATTGCTTACAGCTTCTGAGGCTGGGAAGTCCAAAGTCCAGGGAAAACATTTGGTGAGAGCCTTGGGGGTGGTGACATTGGCAGCAGAGTATCACATTACAGAATGGTGCAGCGGAGAGAACAGAGACTAACCCCCTCATTCACTCTCTTTTTAAAGTCCTCCAAACCACAGACCTGACCACCACTTTGAATCCACTGACTACAGCAAGTTCCTACAATCTAATCACCTCCTCAAGGTCCCAACTTCAATAACCATAATAGGATTTTCCACCCTCGATAGTTACCATGGGGATTAAGCTTCTGATATATGAAATTTGGGGGACACAATTCAATCAATCCATATCATTACCCAAATGTCCTTCCAGATCAGTGAAACTCTGATTCCCTGAAATGACAGAGATGACAGCTCATCTACTTTCCCCCAGAGCAGTGTTCCAATTCCTTAGTCAGTGTGGTATCAGCACAGCCCAGCAGCAAGCTGATCATCTATCTGTGCNCAATTCCTTAGTCAGTGTGGTATCAGCACAGCCCAGCAGCAAGCTGATCATCTATCTGTGCCCAACAACAGTAATTAGGTAAAGAGGCAAGATTAAGTAGGGCTAATTGCATTGTGCTTTCTGCCAATTTCAAATTTGTAATTAGATTGCATTAATTGCATTGTGCAATTTCTAGTTGCATTAGCTGCATTGTGCAATTTCTGCCTGCCCTCCTTCACACTCCACCCTATCCTGTCAACAGGCTTTAAAGGGGAGCTAAGCAGCCACCATTATCCAACCTACTGTGGACTACACAGATGATTGGAGTATAAACTAGTCAGCACTCTACTATCTCCTCATCCCTGGGGTCACCAGGACCCTAAATTAAAAGCAATCCCATCTATGACTGCTCCAAAGAAAATGTAACGTTTATATATACATATTAACAAAACATACAGAATCTGCATGCTGACAACTATAAAACTCTGGTAAAAGAAATCAAAGGAATAGTAAATAAAGCGAGACCCATTGTGTTGTTACCATGCCTTGGAAAACTCAACATATTGCGTTGTTTACCCTCCTCACCTTCACCTGTATATTTCAAGCAGTTCCGGTTACCAAATATCCATCAAGAGGTAATGCAGACATAGAAAAACATTCTCAAGTTTATTTGGAAAGGCATAGGCCCTACAATAGACAAAACAATTTTGAAAAAGTATACAGTAGGAAAAATTAGTCCACTAGTTTTCAAGACACTATATAGCTAAAGCAATCAAGACAGCATGGTATTGGCACAGAAACAGTTACATACACAATGAAACAGAAGAGTGAATCCCCAAATAGACCCACACAAATAGACCCAACTGACATTTCACAAAGTTGCTAAAATAATTTAGTAGAGAAAAGACAGACTTTCAACAAATGGTGCTAAAGCAAGTAGTCATCTGTAGGTTAAGGACCCCCCCTTTAAAAAAAAAAAAAAAGCCTTAACCTAAACCTCACCAGTGTATAATTATGACACCTTGCATAAAACTTTTTTTTTAATTAATAGAAGAAAATCCTAGGCTCTTAGAGCTAGGCAGAGTTTTACATTTGATACCAAAAGCATTATCTATGGAAGGAAAACCTGATAAAATGGTTACCATCAAAGTTTGAAAATTTTGCACTGTGAGAAACCCTGTGAACAGCATGAAAGATAATCTACAGAAGGAGGGGGG
>NW_007739784.1:26899-29033 GCF_000696425.1 Galeopterus variegatus
AAAAGATATTTCCCCCCAAAAGATAAAAGCATGGAAAATAAACATAAAAACATATTGGACAATATTAGCCATACCACTGCACGTCTATTAAAACGTTTAAAATAAAAGTAGTGACAACATCAAATGCTGATAAGCATGCAGAAATAATGAATCATTCATATATGGCTAGTTGGCACGTAAAATGGTAGGGCCACTGTGCAGAACGGTTTGGCAGCTTCCAGTATAACTAATACCATACAACCCTGCAGTTACATTCTTGGGAATTTATTCTAGAGAAAAAATAAATAAAATTTATCCTATACACAAAAATTTGTACATGAAGGAGTGTGGCACCTTTATTTCTAGCAGGTAAAGACTAAAATCATCCTGTATATCCTTCGACTGCGAATGGTCAAACAAGGTATGGTATATCCTTATCATGGGATATTACTCAGCAATAAAAAGAAAGGAAACTGTTAACAGTCCTCAACTGGATGAAACTCCAGGGAATTATACTGAGTAAAAAGAAGCCAATCTCAAAAGCAGTCACATGTTGTTTGGTTCCATTTATAAACATTCACAAAATGACAAAACTACAGAAATGTAGAATAGCTTTGTAGATGTCAAGGGCTAGAGAGTGGAGAGAAATGAATGTGACTACAAATGGGCAACAAAGCCATTTGAGAGGTTTATAAAGAAATGGCACTTCAGAAATGAAGGATTAAGAAAAGGCTTTCTGAGGAGGAAAAATTTGCATAGAGATTTAAATTGTGATTAACTCTTGAGGAAAACTATAAGAAAGGCACATGGAAGTGCTGAGGCAGGGAATATCTAGCATATTAGAAAAAAACATGAAGGTCTTCATTGTCAGAATCTGAAAAGGGTTGAATAGTGAGAGATGAAATCACAGAGGGTGATGAGTACATTAATATCCTGTGACTGCCATAACAAGTACCACAAATCGGGTGACTTTAAACAACAGAAATTTTCTCTCTCAGTTCTGGAAGGTAGAAGTCCAAAATCAAGATGACAGCTGGGGTGATCTCCTCCTGCCAAAGGCATTCAGGAAGAATCCTTCCCTGCCTCTTCCAGCTTCCCGTGGTTGCCAGCAATCCTCAACATTCCTTGGCTTGCAGTTGCATCACTCCAACCTCTGCCTCCGTTTGCACATGGTGTTCTGCCTGGGGACTTCATTTCACTTCCTTCTGTGTCTGCCTCTGGTCCGAATTTCCCCTTTTTATAAGGACGCTAGCCATATTCGTGTCCTAATGACCTCATCTTGACATGACTATCTCTGTAAAGTCTCTATTTCCAAATAAGTTACATTCTGCAATATGGGTAGTTAGGAGGTCCATATACCTATTTTGGGAGGGTACGATTCAGCCCATAACAATGACAGACAGATTGTTAGGTTATTTCACAATTGCAGGTCATTTTTAAAGACTGGGACTTTTATTTGGATGCCAAGGGAGAAAATGAAGGGTTCTGACAGAAGTGAAGGATTTCTCTTAGGTTTTAACAGAATTCCTCTGGTATTGTGTGAAGAATAAATCATAAAGGGAATAAAGACAGAAGAGTCATGGAGAAAGCACTGCTCTAGTATTCCAAGCAACAGATAGTGACGGTGGCTACAGACTATGCTAATACTAGAATCTTACCAACTCCACTGTCTCGGCGTTGATTTGAGCCACTGATGTCCTTCATGCAGATGAGTTTACTAACTTCTTCAAACATTTCCATATTTATCACTTGTCAGTGATTATTTTCCTATTTTCTTTATTTTTTGCTGTAGACCCTCCGCCACTTCCATGTTGCTGTTCTAATTTTAATGTTTATCTGTTAGTTTATTTTTACCAAATCAGTAACACCATGGAAGTTTTATTCAGCTTGTTAATTGTCTCATGTAGTACAAGTACACAATCTTTTATTTCCTCCTTTACCTTGATTCAAGTTAAAAGCTTATCTTAGACTAAAAGCTTCAAGACTAGTCAAAGAACGCTATGCAAGTTGGCTACAGGAAACTTCTCCATCTTTACTAACATAGAATGTAAACAAAATCTGCTCCTCACCAGTGAATGTGAAGAACCAGCTTAACGTGAAGGATTTGAGGGTCTCTCAGAGTTTTTTTTTTTTTTTTTTTTTTGGGGGGGGGGGA
>NW_007739784.1:30695-31400 GCF_000696425.1 Galeopterus variegatus
TCTGTTTTTCTACGTAAACTATTATGACCAGCATTATTTAGCAAGGGATTCTGTTTTGTGTAGCTACAATGCTGAAAGTTCATTTGTTTGCTTTTAGTTCTTTTCTCCAGGTCATACCCCTAAATACTTCATCTCCACAATTTGGGAATGATTTCGGCTCACTCCTAAAAATAATTTTAGGATTTCATTCAGTTTTCACAATTTTTATACCTAACAATAATTCCAAATAGAATTCTCTTTCCTTAGTAATTTACTTGCAATGTAGTTTGCCTGAATTTGCCTCTGAACTATTACTGCCATCAGTTCAACCACTTCGTCCTGCCTTCTTTAAAAAAAAAAAANAAAAAAAAAAAATGTTTAATAGTTTAATTTCATTGTGTTAAATATGAAATAGCAGGCTAAAGAGATCATAAGGTTAGACAGTACTCTGCCCCAAATAATAATTTTTGCTGTAACCAAAAAGATATTAAGGAATCATTCTTTTATATCCTGTTCTATGTATTTAAGTTATTTCCTTTATACTGCAGATTTCCTGCATTACCAAGACAAGCATATGAAGAATTGAGGGGGAAAATCACAACCATCTTATAAAGTACATAATATCACTAATATGATAGTTCTACTTTTAATTGTTTGAGGAAGCTCCATGCCACTTTCCACAGCAGCTGCACCATTTTACAATCCCACCGACAAGTGTACAAGGGT
>NW_007739784.1:33386-34505 GCF_000696425.1 Galeopterus variegatus
GTATTGGTTTTAATGTCCTCTTTCACTTCTTTTTTTATTTTTTGTCTTCTCTCTTCTCAGGTAATCTAGCTAAGTGTTTCTCAACTTTGCTGGGGGGTTTTGTTTGTTTGTTTGTTTGTTTTTTCCCTATTTCATTTATCTGTGTTCTAATCTATATTATTTTCTTTCTTCTACCAGCTTTAGGTTTAGTTTGTTCTTCTTCTAGTTTCTTGAGGTGTAAAGTTAGGTCATTAATTTGTAATCCTCCTTTTTTTAATGTATGCATTTATAGCTACAAATATCCCTTTTAGTACTGCTTTACTACACCCCTTTACTGCTGGTATGTGGTATTTTCATTTGTTTAAGATACTTTTAATTTGGCTCTGACTCCTTGACATATTAAGAATCATTATTTCGTTTCCATATATTTATGAATTTGCAGTTTTTCTTCTACTATTGATTTATAGTTTCATTCAATAGTGATCAGGAAAAATACTTTGTATATTTTCAATTTTATGAAATTTGTTGAGACCTGTTTTGTGGCTTAAAGTTGTCAATACTAGAAAAATTTCCACATGTACTTGGGAAGAATTTATATTTTGCTCCTGAGTAGAGTTACCTGTAATTAGTCTACAGTGTTATTCACATCTTTTTTTTTTTNAATAATATCTAGGAAATAACTAAGTAAGCAGGAAAGAATAAATAGAAGTGAGAGATAGTGACCCATTTTTTGATAGATTTAATGCTTACCCCTGAAGTGTCATTCAGTTACAGATTAGGAAACAAGCCGAACAAATACTAGAAATAGGACAGCTGCTTCATAATCTGTTCTAAATTACACACCACTCATGAATATTCCTTTCTTCTGATAGAATAGGCTTCTTCCATTTTAAAAACAAAATGTAAACTATAATCATACCTAAAATAATTATAAACAAAAAAAAAGAAATGAAACCAGATTTTTAAACATTTAAAACATTATATAAAGTTATAGAGTTCAAGACTAATAAAACTAAGTACTATCAACGTGTCTTAAGAGTTGAGGATTAGTCTTTCAACACAAAATTGGGAGATAAAATGTAATTCTGTATAGTAACATAGGCTTAAACTTGAATAAAAAGAAAGAAAGAAAGAAAAAAA
>NW_007739784.1:34757-35896 GCF_000696425.1 Galeopterus variegatus
CCATGCCACTTTCCACAGCAGCTGCACCATTTTACAATCCCACCGACAAGTGTACAAGGGTCCCATTTTCAACATATTCTCACCAATGCTTCTTGTATTCTGGTTTTGTTTGTGTATTTTGCTTCATAGGAACCATCGACTGTGTGTGAGATAATATATCATTGTGGTTTTGGTTTGCATTTATCTGATTACCGATGTTGAGCATCTTTTCATATGCTTGTTGGGCATTTGTGTACCACATCTAGGGAAATGCTTATTCAAGTTCTTTGTGCATTTTCTAATCAGGTTATTTGATTATTTGTTGTTCAGTTGTAGGAGTTCTTTATATATCCTGAATATAATAACCCCTTATCAACTCTATGACTTGCAAGTATTTTCTCCCATCCCATGTATTGCCTTTTCACTGTTGATTTTGTTTGTTTTGTTTTGCTGTTGGTGGTGCTGGTGGTGGCAGTCCAGTATGTCACTCTGTTGATTTTGTCTCTTAATGGACAAAAGTTTTTAAGTTTGGTATAGTTCCAATTGCCTATTTTTGCCATGTTTCTTGTGCTTTTGATGTCACATCCAAGCACTCATTGCCAAATTCAATGTCATAAATCTTTTCTCCTATGTTTTCCTCTAGGACTATTATAGTTTAGGGGTGTTCCTTTTAGGTCTTTAATCCTTAAGTTACTTTTTGTATGTGGTGTAATATAAGGGTCTGTCTTCATTCTTTAGCACATAAATGTTCACTTTTCCCAACACCCTAACTTGTCCCTGATCTTAGAGAAAAAGCTTTCAGTCTTTTGCTGTTAAATATAATGTTAGATGTGGACCTTTCATATACGATCTTTTTTATGCTAAGGTAGTTGTTTTCTATCCCCGTTTTCTGTTTTTAAGTATAAAAGGTTGTTGGTCATATCCTTTTTCTGAATAATCTGAGAAGATCATATGCTTTCAATCCTTAAAAGGGTCATTGATTTTTCCCAAGTTGAAACATCCTTAAGTTCCAGAAATAAATCCCACTTAAACAAGACATACAATACTTTCAATGTCCTGTCAAATTCAGTCTGCTACCATATTATCTAGGATTTTTGTACTAGTATTCATTAGATATACTGACGTGCAGTCTTCTTTTCTTGTAGTGTCTTTGCATAAAT
>NW_007739784.1:37285-37613 GCF_000696425.1 Galeopterus variegatus
TTTTTTTTTTTCTTATTGGTCTTCTGTCTGCATGTTCTACCCACTACTGAATATAGAGTATTGAAGTCCATTTCTGTGTTGCTGTCCATTTTTCCCTTCAATTCTGTCAAATATTATATACTTAAGACCACTGAATTTTGATGCATAAGTAGTTAATCAGTGTTATATCATCTACATAGTTTGATTCTTCCTTGTATCTTGTAACAGTTTTTGATGTAGAGTCTATTTTGTGTGAGATGCTAGTATAGACAGTCAGTCCTGCTTTCTTTTGCTTAGCATTTGCATCGAATATCTTTTTCCATCAGTTTGCTTTCAGCTTATGTGTATC
>NW_007739784.1:39472-41756 GCF_000696425.1 Galeopterus variegatus
GGCTAGCCAGTACAGGGATATGAACCCATGACCTTGTTATAAGGCTGCGCTCTAACCAACTGCGCTAACAAGCAATCGGTCAGGCTAGAAGCCCTAGGACCTCTCTAGCCTTTTCTGTTCTTTTACTCCCCCCGGTGTCTGCCTGAAAAGCTGTAGCTTTAACATGCCATGTTGCAAGCCACTGTTTCCAGCAGCTTCCAAACCATGCACCCATTCTGCCAGCACTCCCACTCAGGCAAGACTCAAACCAGCCCCTCAGACAGCACCCAGACTAACCCGAAGGTTGTATGCACAGTCTACTCTCATTCCCATTCTGAGAAAGAAGCCTTGGCATGGGAGGTTTCCTCTTTGCACCATACTACACCATGGGAGGGTGGGGGGCAACAACAGCATGTAAATGGATGTAAAATTTCCTACCCCTTTTTGCTGAATTACTTCTTATTTTACATTGACCTGGGTGCAGTAGATTCCCAGCTGGTCTTTACAGTTCTCACAAAGGTATTTTTGTCCATATATAAACTCATCCTATGGCAATATGAAGGCCTGCGGCATCCTAGTCCACCACCTTGTTGACATTCCTCGTTAGTACATAACACCGAGGGAACGAACGTTCTTGCATCCAGTCACCAGCTATGCTTACTTTAGAAGAAACAGTTGAATAATATCTAGGAAATAACTAAGTAAGCAGGAAAGAATAAATAGAAGTGAGAGATAGTGANGACTACTTTAGCTCTCATTTATTTGAAACAGGCTTACTTTCTCCTACGTTATTGAAAGACAATGTTTTACTATACAGTTTTCTTGGTTCACAGTTTTGCTGTTGTTTTGCAGCACTTTGACTAGCTCATCTTATTCCCATCTGGCTAGTAAGGTTTCTGCTGAGAGATCCACTAATGATCTTGTGGAAGTTCCCTTGAATGTGAGAGATTACTTTTTCTTGCTGCTTCCAAGATTCTCTGTTTGACTTTCAACAATTTGATCATAATGTATGTTGATGTGGGTCTTTTGGGGTTTTCCAACTTGGAGTTCACTGAGTTTCTTGAATTTGTACACCCATTTCTTTCCTCAGATTTAGAAAGTTCTAGCTGTTATTTCACTCAATAAATTATTTGCTCCTTCCTCTCTATTTTTGCCCCCTCAAATTTGCATATGCAGGCATATGTAATGCATATCTCCGTCTGCTTGATAGTGTCCCACCAATCTCTGGTCACTCTTCAATTTTCTTTATTCTTTGCTTTTGCTGTTCTCACTCAATGATTTCAAATGACCTGCCTCAAGTTTACTAAATCTTTCTTCTGCTTGATCAAATCTTTTGTTAAACCTCCCTAATGAATTTTTTCAGCTCCAGCATCTATTTGGTTCTTTTTCATACTTTGTTTTTTAGTGGATATCCTTATTTTGTTCACATGTCAATTTTATGATTTTGTTCCTGATTGTCTGCATTCTCTTTCAGCTCACTGAACATTTTTTAAGACAGCTGTTTTAAATTCTTTGTGTAATTCAGAATCTTGGTTTCTNTTGTGATAAGTTTTAGAGGTATATTATAATCTTCAAAGCAAGAGCTAATAAGCCAACAAAGGAGATAAAATGAAATAAAACCATACTTGAGTAATTAAGAAAAGAAGGCAGGAAAATGGAATCAACAGATGGAGCACATAGAAAACTATATTAATGAGCACATTAACTGTAAATAGTTTACATGCTCTAATTAAAAGGGAGAGCATGCCATTTTTGAGTAAAAATAGCAAGACTCGACTATATGCTGCCTTTTAGAAACACGTGTTAAATATAAAGACACAGGTTAACAATAAAAAATTGGAAGAAGGCTATGCCCTACGAACTCTAGCCATAAAAGCGTAGGAGTGGCTACATTAATATATTGATATTAGACAAAGTAGATTCCAGAGCCAAAAAACTGGAGATAAAAGAAAATCACTTCCTGATGATAAGAGATCAAACTGATTTCCTCAAGTGGTTCCAGTGAGAAGTACAAACTCTGAAAACAGATATTCTGAGTTAGAATCCTGACTCTGTCACTTTCTTGGGTTACTTAGCTGAACCTCACAAAGCTACAATTTCCACATCTGTAAAATAATTAGATTATTTACTTCTTCCACACATATTAAACCCTTATCACAGCCAAGGTCTTTAAAGATACCTCCTTTCTTTCAACCATGAACAACTAAAAAATCTTAGTGTGAACTGGGCAGTTATTTTTCAAAGACAGGGAACTTTCTATCAAGTACTAAGATTACTTCAAAAATATTAGTCCTGTTTTATAATA
>NW_007739784.1:42971-43777 GCF_000696425.1 Galeopterus variegatus
GCTGGTTCAGAAAACTCCATTTCAACTCCATTGTGTGATCAAACATTCATTGGGGACTCAGACTTATGGTCTATGGTTGAAGAAAATGCTTTTCAGGTTTTGTCTGAAGGATCCTTGATAAAAAGACCACGTTACACAGTTTGTGCCTCTGAACCACATGAAGACAATGATTTTCTTTCTCTGACCTTTCCCAGAAAACTTTGGAAAATAGTGGAAAGCGACAAATTTAAGTCTATTTGGTGGGATGATAATGGAACTTCTGTAGTGATTAATGAAGAACTCTTTATGAAAGAAGTTTTGGAAAGAAAGGCCCCTTTTAGAATATTTGAAACTAACAGTATGAAAAGTTTAGTTCGACAGCTTAATCTCTATGGATTTACCAAAATGCAACAGAATTTTCAAAGATCTNTTTATTCCTAAAGAATCTTTTTATGTAAATCTTTGGCTTTGGCAATAAAAGCAATTTTCCCCTTAGACAAACATACAGACTTATTTTATAAAATTAACCATTTTAAAGTGTCATTTAGTATACTCACAGTATTGTTCAATCATCTACTTCTTAAACATTGTCAATATAAAGTCCCATCACTATTAAACACTTCCTATTCTCCTTCCCATAGCCCCTGGCAACCAGTAACCTGCTTTCTATTTCTACAGCTATGCCTTTTTTATATACAGGTTCTGCAATGATTTCAGATCCAAACTGACAACGTTTTAATCATTTGTTTGCTTTAACTCATTTATTTTTCCATTGTCCAATTACCAGGCTCTATGCTCATGGCACTAATGTAGTAAGAGTGTGTATG
>NW_007739784.1:45891-50220 GCF_000696425.1 Galeopterus variegatus
TCAAAGAAGCAATTCATAGATATTCACAGATACTGTGACAACACATTTTCACTTGAGGACTGAATTTAAATGTTTGTTTCCCAGTAAGAACAATGTTTTAAATAATCAACAATGTACACGTTTATTTGATGATGTTAATTTCATCTGATGAAACTGAAATCTGGGATTTTGTAGGTAGATCTGTTATTATTTCTTTCCTTTTGGTTTAAAATGTCACTGAATAACTTTCTCCTTTGGTTTTAGTTACAGTGCTATCGTAATCCAAACTTTAAGAGAGGCTGTCCCCAACTTTTAGTCAGAATGAAAAGAAGAATCAGGGTTAAAAATGCTTCTCCTGTATCTGCTCCATTAGTTCAAGATTTCAACAAGAAGGACTTTAGAGCAGAGGGTAATGTGGATAATAGTATTGCTGGTTTAGTTGCCGAAACTAGTGGAGAAAGTTTACTTTCAAACTCTACAAATTTAAACGTGCCTCTAACAAGGAAGCCTACCAGCCGGAGAGTTGCTAATACAACCGACTCTATCAACTCAATCGCAAGTAATTTTTCTCCTCCATCAACTATAGTTAGATCATCAGAACGCACTATAACAGATCAACATGCTAGTTTAAATCAGTTGACCACTTTTCACATGTCCTCTGAAAGCAGCTACACTCAAGCAAATGGCCACATTGTGAATGATGTTACAAGTACAACTTCTGCTTCTCCGTTCCACATCATATCTCCCTTACAGAATAGTTATTTTCAACTGATGGTGGAACCTTCCACTTTTCCAACCAGATGTCCTGATGTGTCAGCCAATGGGGCTCCTTTTTCTAATCTGCTACCAGCATGCAACCCATGAATCCCAAGGCCTATGACAGCTGATACATCTAATGCCTGTCTTTCAAGGTCAGCTCATCAACCATCTCTGTCACATGAAAATCATCTTACCTACAACTGACTTCCACCAAAGGAGTACCAAAATAGGGAACAGACACTAAAATTTTTGTGGACAAATACCAAAAAAAAAAAAAAAATACCTGCAATTCTGTTATTTGAACAATAAAATAAAAATGTGTTCACCTTTATGGTTTCTTTTTCCTTTCTCTTTTTTTTTAAAGTTAACAGTATCATGGTGCTTTATTTCAAAGTCAGGCTATACTACAATTATTTTATTAATATATAAAGTTTTTGACCATTCGAGAGGAAAGTTGACATGACCATGTGTGACTAAATTATATCTAATTTATTATTTTAAAAATAAGAAATAACAGGAGGTAGAAAAAGGACAAGGAAAGAAGAGAGAGTAGAAAAAGGAAGAGGAGGAGGACAAATAGGAAGAGGTACTAGCAAGGGCTCTTTTTGCTGTCATCAAAGCGTTCCAGGTAGTTTGTGCCTTCAATTACCACCCTCACAAGTCCACCTTTCATGTTTTCTGATGAACACTTTTATCATGTTGTTTTCTTCATCCAAAAACAGACTTCATTCTTCACACTAGCATTTAATACCTTGTAGATTATGAGCCCAGACCCTCTGCATGTCTGAGCAGTTCCCTGCAAAATCTGGCATATATTTACCTTTGCAACTGCATGTCTTCCTGCTCCTCCACTATTCCCTGGAGCTACATTCAGACAAACTACTTTCATCCACACCTATTCACGACTCATAAATTTTCCACCATTTCTTTTCTGAGGATAAAAGGCCCTCTCCCTTTTTGCCTACTTGGACTACTATTTTACCCATTTCAGTACAGACATCATCCCTTCCAGGAGGTGTTTATTTTCTACCCCATCAGTTTCCTTGTCTGTCTTGGACACCCAGCATTGTCCTTCCTAGCACAATGACTTTTACAAATATACCTTTCATTCAAATTTACTGAATATTGACTTAAACCCATGAAAACCTACTTTCATTACCAAAACAACCAACATCCAATAGTATTAAAAATATTACTTTTTTGGTCTTCACTCTTAGCCACAAACTTTCTTTAAAGGGTTGGTCACAGTAATGTTCTTAAGAGATGCAATGATATTGACTTGTCGAAACCAGTGTCACTGGTAATCACTTCAATACCCACTACCTCGGTCTCTTTTAAGTTTCCAGTCTTTTGACCATTAAACAAATTTGTGTACTTTGAGCAATGCCTTCCTAAAGGCCTTTCTCCTTTTATCTCATTGATATCTACTGATGAATCCCCTGCCTTGATCAAATGAATCAAAAAATGAATCAAAATGAATCAAAAAAAATTTTCATATTCTGCTTTGACTGGCAGGTCCTTTCCTGACAGAACTTGCTGTATACTTACTACTCTTTCCCTATTATTGTACTGAAATGGATTACAGTGGGTTCCCACTGCACCTTTAGAAGCAGCCTTCACAGCAGGTATTGTTATTCTACACCTTCTAGACTTATAGGCTAAATCCCTGACAAAACTCAATCACTCAGTTTTATGGGACAGCTGGGGTTTGGATAAAGTACAAATTTGGACATCCGGATATCTCAGGCTAGCAACCTATTGCTGGAATCCTATCAAATATTTTCAAATTGTGCCTAAGTAGAAAAACTTTGGAACCATTGATCTGTACAGGAAATCCTGATTCCTTCTCCTTGGCATATCATGCATGACACAATATGACAGTTATTCTTCCTATGTCCACATGCAATTCATGTACCTCTCTTTACTACTCAGAACTATATTTAACATGGTTAAATGTTGTACATAAATGAGAGAATGTTTCAAAGCAAAGAAAAGTTTGAGGACTAAAATAATGAAAAGTGAAAAGATTAAGTCGTGTGAATGGTAAACACCAGGGCAAGAAAAAAAATGATCAACATAATGACACACATTAAAATAGGGAATGAGATTATTGTAAGATTAAGACCAGAATAAGGTAACTGTCAGAGAGAGAGAGAGAGAGCATGAAGAATGAATGAGCAAATGGAAAAGGAAAACAGGTCAGCATGACTTGAATATCCATCCACTGCCTACCCAACTTCTTTATGCTCTGAAAGGTAACATAAGATTTTAGTATGAAAAGTCACACAGCAATCTAACTGAGAATATCCTAGCATCCTTTGATATTCAGAATAAGGACACTGTGCCTTCTTATGCATTCTTCCTCCTACTCAGGATCACACTAACTAAAAAATGTTTCAACAGCAAAAATAATTTCCCATGTTCAGCCCCAAAACAATACCACAAATGTTCTGCAAGTAGATAATCGGATGTGCTTTATCCCATTCTGCAAACAAGTAAAATTAAAACCCAGGAGTGATAAATAGAAAACAAACATAAGACGTGAAAGGTGGAGTAGGATAGCACAAATAAGATCTAGCTCTATAGAGCACTCTGGTATGACTATCAAAAACAATTAACTACAATCTTTTGTATACTTTCAACTAGTTAGAAGAAAGAATTTTAAATGTTCCCCCAATAAATAAAGAATATTTGAGGCGATGAATATGTTCATTGATCTGATTTGATCATTACACTTTCTATATAAGATATATTCAAATATCACACATTGCCCACAAATAAGTGCAATTATTATGTATCAATTAAAATTTTTAAAGATTAATATATACACACACTATATATTTGTACACATACACACTTATAAAAGATAAAATAATGTGTCTCTGGAAGACCTCTTTATGTTTAATCTATTTGGTGTTCCTTGTGAGTTCATTAATCTGGATGTTTATGTTCTTCTCCAGATTTAAAAAATTTCTGTCATCATTTTATTTTAAGTAAGCTTTCTCCCCCTTTCTCTATTCCTGTTTCTTCTGGAAAACCTCTTATACACATTTTTGTATACATCATGCTGTCATTCTTACCATAGGAACTTCTTCAGTCTATTTTATTCTTCTTTTTCCTCTTCTGACTGGGTAAATTCAAATGCCTTGTCTTTGAGCTCACTGATTACTCAGCTTAAGTCTGATGTTGAAGCTTCCTTTGGTATTTTTAAGTTCAGTCATCATGTTTTTCAGCTCCAGAATTTATAATTGTTTCATTTGTTTGTCTGTTTATTTTTATGGTTTCTCTTTGTTAAAACTTCTCATTTGGTTTTTGTATTTTTCTTCTTTTATATTTTTTATAATTTATTGTTTTTAATTTAATTTTATTTTGTCAATATACAATGTCGTTGATTATTGTGGCCCATTACCAAAACCTCCCTCCCTCCTCCCACTCCCCTCTCCCTCCCAACAATGTCCTTTCTGTTTGCTTGTCGTATCAACTTCAAGGAATTATGATTGTTTGTCTTCTTCCCCCGCCCCCTCCAGTATATTTCTGTATTTATTTATTTATTTTTAGCTCCCACAAATATGTGAGAACATGTGATATTTC
>NW_007739784.1:51011-51821 GCF_000696425.1 Galeopterus variegatus
ATCAACTTCAAGGAATTATGATTGTTCTGTCTTCTTCCCCCGCCCCCTCCAGTTTATTTCTGTATTTATTTCTGTATTTATTTCTGTATTTATTTATTTATTTATAGCTCCCACAAATAAGTGAGAACATGTGATATTTCTCCTTCTGTGCCTGACTTGTTTCACTTAATATAATTCTCTCTAGGTCCATCCATGTTGTTGCAAACGGCAGTATTTCATTCATTTTTATAGCAGAGTAGTATTCCATTGTGTAGATATACCATATTTTCCATATCCACTCGTCTGATGACGGACATTTGGGCTGGTTCCAGCTCTTAGCTATTGTAAAGAGTGCTGCAGTGAACATTGTAGAACAGGTATCCCTTCGATTTGATGATTTCCATTCCTCTGGGTATATTCCCAGCAATGGTCATATGGTAGATCTATCTGCAATTGTTTGAGGAACCTCCATAGCATTTTCCATAGAGGCTGCACCATTATGCAGTCCCACCAACAACGTAAAAGAGTTCCTTTTTCTCCGCAACCTTGCCAGCATTTATCATTCACAATCTTTTGGATATTAGCCATCCTAACTGTGCTGAAATGGCATCTTAGTGTGGTTTTGATTTGCATTTCCGGAATGCTGAGTGATGTTCAGCATTTTTTCATGTATCTGTTGACCATTCATATATCTTCCTTTGAGAAATGTCTATTTAGCTCTTTTGCCCATTTTTTAATTGGATTACTTGTTTTTCTGTTGTAAAGTTGTCTCAGTGCCTTGTATATTCTGGATATTAATCCTTTGTCAGATGTATATTCTGCAAATATTTT
>NW_007739784.1:52702-52915 GCF_000696425.1 Galeopterus variegatus
TCTTTTCCAATTTGGATGCCCTTTATTTCCTTCTCTTCCCTGATTTCTCTGGCCAGTACTTCCAACACTCTGTTGAATAGGAGTGGTGAGAGTGGGCACATAGTGGTGAGAGTGGGCATCTAGTTCCTGTTCTAAAAGGAAAAGCTGAAAGCTTTCCCCGTTCAGGATGATATTGCCAGTCGGTTTATCATTTATGGACTTAATTATGTTAAG
>NW_007739784.1:53324-55101 GCF_000696425.1 Galeopterus variegatus
TTTATAGTAGTCTCTAATGATTCCTTGTATTTCAGAGATATCAGTTGTAATATCACCTTTTCATTTCTAATTTTGTTATTTGGGTCTTCTCTCTTCTTGTTCTAGTTAGCCATGCTAATGGTTTGTCAATTTTGTCTATCTTTTAAAAAACCACCTTTTGATTCATTGATCTTTTGTATCATTTTTTGGGTTTCAATTTCATTAAGTTCTGCTCTGATCTTAATGATTTCTTTCCATCTGCTAACTTTGGGTTTGGATTGTTCTTGTTTTTCTAGTTCTTTAAGGCGACGTATTAGGTTGTTCACTTGCCATCTTTCCATTCTTCTGAAGTAAGCATTTAATAATGATAAATTTCTCCCTTAGTACTGCTTTTACAGTATCCCATGGGTTTGGGGATGATGTAGCACTGTTTTCATCAGTTTCAATAAGTTTTTTGATTTCCTGCTTGATTTTGTCTTGGACCCATATGCCATTAAGTAGAATGTTGTTAAATTTCCATGTGTTTATATAATTTCCAGAATTTCATTTGTTATGGATTTCTAATTTTAATCCTTTGTGGTCTGAAAAAATACATGGCATAATGCCAAATTTTTTGAATTTGTTGAGACTTGATTTGTGACATAACATGTCATCTACGCTGGAGAATGATCCACGTGCTGATGAGAAGAATGAATATTCTGAGGTTGTTGGATGGAATGTTCTGTAGATATCTGCCAAGTCCAATTGGTCTGGAGTGTTGTTTAGATCTTGTGCTTCTCTGCTGATTCTTTGCCTAGATGATCTGTCCAATATTGATAGTGGGGTGTTCAGGTCCCATGCTGTTATGGTATTCGTGTCTATTTCCTCTTTAGGTCTAATACAGTTTGTTTTATAAATCTGGCTCCTCTCACATTGGGTGCATATATATTTATGATTGTTTTGTCTCCTTGATAGATTAATCCTTTTATCATTATGTAGTAGCCCTCATTACCTCTTTTTATGGCTTTTAGTTTAAAGTCTATTTTATCAGATATAAGAATAGTGACTCCAGCTCATTTTTCACTTCTGTTTGCATGGTAAATCTTTTTCCATCCTTTCACTCTTAGTCTATGTGAGTCTTTATAGGTAAGGTGGGTCTCTTGAAGGCAGCATAAAGTTGGGTCCTCCTTTTTAATCCAGTCAGCCAGTCTGTGTCTTTTGATTGGAAAATTTAATCCTTTTACATTAAGAGTTGTTACTGAAAAGTGCTGATTTACTCCTAGCATTTTATTGATTTTTGTTTGGATGTCTTAAGTGCCTTTTGTTCCTTTCTTTCTGATTTACTGTTTGTCTTCTGCATTTGTTGGTTCCTTGGGTTGTAGATAAACTTTTTTTCTCTCTCTCTCTTCATTGTTGGCATTTTTATTTTACTAGTGGGTTTTGATTCTTCTTGAGATTTTATGGCAGTGGTAGTGATTTTTCAGGTGCCAAACCCAGTACTCCCTTGAGAATTTCTTGTAAGTGTGCTTGTGTGGTAGTGAACTCCAGCAGTTTTTGTTTGTCTGAGAAATATACTATTCGTCCTTCATTTCAGAAGAATAGCCTTGCGGGGTAGAGCATTCTTGGCCGGCAATTTCTGTCTTTTAGTATTTTGAGTATATCATCCCATTCCTTTCTGGCTTTTAGGGTTTGTGATGAAAAGTCTGATGTTGGTCTGATTGGGGCTCCTTTATAGGTGATTTGATGCTTCTCTCTTGTAGATTTTAAGATTCTCTCTTTGTCTTTGAGTTCTGCCAATTTGACTATAACATGTCTTGGA
>NW_007739784.1:55866-57802 GCF_000696425.1 Galeopterus variegatus
CTTTGTCTTTGAGTTCTGCCAATTTGACTATAACATGTCTTGGAGAAGACCTTTTTGGGTTGAATACGTTTGGGGCTTCCTGAATCTGAAGATATGTGTCTTTTCTTATACCTGGGAAGTTTTCTGCCACTATTTTGTTGAATTTGTTTTCAATGCAATCTCCTTCTTCCTCCCCTTCTGGAATACCCATGACTTGGATATTTGAGTGCTTTAGGTTGTCTGATATCTCTCTTCGATTTTCTTCAATGTTTTAAATTCTTTCTTCTTTTCTTGTGTGTGCCTGTGTTTTTTCAAACAGCCCCTCTTCAAGGTCAGAAGTTCTCTCTTCTACTTCTGCAAGCCCACTGGTAAACTCTCTGTTGTGTTTTCTATTTCGCTGAATGAATTCTTCAGCTCGGCAAGCTCTGCTACATTCTTTTTCAAGGCATTGATTTCCTTGTACACTTCTTCTTTCACGTCCTGTATACTTTTGCTCATTTCATTGTGTTGTCTAGCTGAGTTTTCTTGTATCTCATTTAGTTTCCTTAGAATTATCACTCAAAATTCCTTGTCAGATATTTGAAGGGCTTCTTGTTCTATAAGATCTAGAGCTTGAGAGTTATTACCCTTTGGTGGTGTACTTTCTTGATTTCTCATAGTTCTGGTATCTTTCCTTTGGTGTTTAGTTATTGTGGCAAGGAATTTCACAGTCCCTGGTTTGACACTAATGTCTGGCAAAGATGTTGCTGGGTCTGCCAATTTGACATGGCTGCCTCAGTGTCTGCTTGGTTGCCTGCTGGCATCTCAGGTATGTGGTCACCTTGGGTCTTGGGCCTCTCCTGGGAGGTGCCACTCTGGTGGTGAGCACTTGGCCGGCCTGGGGATGGGGTCCAACCACAGCAAGGCCTTCCTGCTAGGTTGCATGCTGGTGCCACGGGGCTCATGGTCTCCATGGAACTCGGGCCTCTCCGGGGGGGCACCTCTCTGGCCAGCATGCTCTCAGCCAGGCTGGGGATTGGGTCCAGTGTCAGTGAGGCCTACCTGCTTGGTCACACACTGGCACTGAGGGGCACGTGGTCTCCACGGATCTCAGACCTCTCCAGGGAGGCTCCTCTCTGGTTGGCATGCACTCAGCCAGGCTGGGGAAGGGTCTGGCACTGGCGAGGCCTACCTGCTTGGTCACACACTGGTGCCAAAGGGGAGCATGTTCTATGCAGGACTTGGGCCTCTCCAGTGCAGCGCCTCTCTGGTCGGCAAACACTCGGCTGGGCTGGGGATGGGGTCCAGTGGCAGCCAGTCCTACATGCTTGCTTGTGCGCTGGTGCCACAGGGTGCGTGGTCTCCATGGGACTCAGGCCTCTCTGGTGGTCTCCTCTCTGGTCGGCACACACTCCATAACATTATTAATTATACTTATGTTATACATTAGACCTCTAGACTTATTCATTCTACATAGCTGCACATATTTTCCCTTTGGCCAATATCTCCCCAACTTCCTCCCTCTTCATACCTGAAAACCACTATTTTTATCCTCTGTTTTTATGCACTTAACTTTTTGCATTCCTGTATTTTTCAAGGTGTGTCTGTTATAACATGATCAGCCACTTTTCTTAGTTGCTATACTAAAGTGCTGTAGAAATATCAAAATTTTCTTATACCGTGTTAGGTCAAGACCACCAGGCTTTTCTTAAAAATTCATATGAATTTTGAGACATATAAGAATAACGTCCATATGCTATTTATTCAATTTAATATACCAAGTAAGCCTAATTAGTTTAATATCTGTCTTTTTTTTCTTTTTTTTTTTGTCTTTTTCTGTGTCCGGCAACAGATTGCAACCCTCAGTGTTGCCCCCGTACCAGACCGGGACCGGCAAGGGGTCGCAACCCTCGGCGCTGCCCCCGCGCCTTGCTCAGCCAGTGAGTGGGAACCGGTCTGTATGTGGGATCCGAACCCT
>NW_007739784.1:57889-65122 GCF_000696425.1 Galeopterus variegatus
TTTTTTTTTTTTTTTTGGTCTTTTTGTCTTTTTCCGTGTCCGGCAACGGATCGCAACCCTCAGTGTTGCCCCCGTACCGGACCGGGGACCGGCAACGGGATCGCAACCCTCTGCGTTGCTCCCGCGCCTCGCTCAGCCAGTGAGCGGGAACCGGTCTGTATGTGGGATCTGAACCCTCGGGCGGGAGCGCCGCCGCGCTTCCCAAGCGGCACACTATCCAGTGCACCACCGGGCCGGCCCTCCATGAACTTTCTGAAGTACCCTCATACTGCATGATCGCACTGATAACGCCTAATCTAAAAAATCAAACTGTAGAAACAAGATAGAATGGTTGTTACAAAGGGTTAGGCAGTATGGGAAATGATGAGATCATGAAAGGGTACAAACTTATAGGAAGAATAAAAGCTGGAGATCTAGTGTACAGCCTGGTGACTATACTTAATGATGCTGTATTAAATTTTCTGAGAGTTTTATCTTAAGTAATACCACCACAGAAATACGTAACTAAGTGAGGTGATAGACATGTTACTTAGCCTCATCACAGTCATCACGTTACAGTGAATGCATATATCCCATCATGTGGTACATCTTGAAAATATAGAATTATTTGTCAATTACACTACAATAAAGATGAAATTAAAAACTGCTGCTTTGTTTTCTATCGGCCCCGAGGGATTAGTAAATGCTGTATACTCTTAGGGCCCAGAGAAATGCAGTTTAGGAGCCAGCCCCCAAAACAGTAGTTGAAAAAGTTGAATCATCAGATGTTCCCTTTCCAGTGAGAAGCTGAGAGCTGAAGTTTGTTGCATGCTTGCTGTACACTGAGTAGGAGAAGAGGTACAGGTGGTGTTCGCATGCCTAGTTAACACCACCTCATTATTTCATCTGATTCTGGGGGACTAATGAATGCCAGGCCACATTGGCTTACAGAGACAGGCAATTTAGGAGCCACTTTACCAGTTGCTGCTCATGAGAACCTAAATAATGAGTATGGTGCTGTGCTGTACCTGGGGTTTACAGTAACAGTATGTCTCAGCTTTTCCTGTTTAACTACATGTGCGTATTTTCTCAGTTGCCCTGTATACAGGAGTGTCTCAACTAGTTTGTGGATTTCACTCACATGGGAATTGATCCATGGGCAGCTCTTTATTTCACACATCTGTAAGTGAAGGGACAGTCCTAATCCTCTTATTCTGATATCAGTCTTTAAGAAAAAGGTTCTGGGCCGGCCCCGTGGCTCACTCGGGAGAGTGCAGTGCTGGTAGCGCTGAGGCTGCGGGTTCAGATCCTATATAGGGATGGCCGGTGCGCTCAATGGTTGAGCATGGTGCAGGCACCACACCGTGCTGAGGGTTGCGATCCCCTTACCGTTAAAAAAAAAAAAACAGAAAAAGAAAAAGGTTCTAAATCAGCTGTCTTCACTATGCTCAAAGAACTAAGACAAGCCTCGGAAAAACAACTAAAAATAACCAGGAGGATGATATCTCAAAAGGTAGAAGAAATAAACAAGGAGATTAATATGAAATTAAACAAAATAGAAATTGTGGAGCTGAAAAGTACAAATAGTGAAATTAAATTTTCAGTGCTGGGCAAGGAATTCATCAGCATATTGGAGCAGTCAGAAGAGTGAATCTGCAAACTCACTGATAGCTCAGTTGAAATTATCATCTGCAGAACAGGAAAATAAAGAAATAAATAATAGTAATGTAGAAAATTGAACAGACTGTAAAATACCTACAGGATACCAACATAGGAAGACTGTAAAATACCTACGGGATACCAACATAGGAGTAAGGGGAGTCTCAGAAGAAGATGGGAGAGCAAAAAGTTCAGGAAGAATACTCAGAGACATAATGGTCAAAACATCTCAAATTTTATAAAAGGCTATGCATCCAAGAAATTCAATGAAATCCAACTCCAATAAACTTAGAGCTATCCACAGACATATTATAACCAAATTGTCAAAACAGAGAAAGAATGTAGAAAGCAGCAAAAGAGAAGCAATTGTACACATGCAAGTGTTTTTAGTCAGATTGACAGCCAATTTCTCATCAGCAGTCATGGAGGACCAAAGGCAATGGAAGAAAATCTTTAAGGTGTTGGCAGAAATAAAATTTTAACCAATAATTTTAGGCAAATTTATGCTATAATGAAAAGAAGAAATTAAGACATCTCCAGAAAAATATAATCTGAGTTCATAACTTAGACCTGCCAAATAAAAATGCTAAAGGAAATGGTCAGGATGAATTAAATGGAACCTGAAAGTAACTTGAACTGTATAAAGTAAAGTAGAACAGAAGTTAAAGTAATTACATGGGTAAATACAACAGTTAGTATGAATCTATTTTTGTTTGTAAGGCCTGTTTTTAAAACCTGCTGTTTGACTGAAAAGATAAAGTCACAAGACAAAGAAGAATATATGTTAAAGGGCACATAATGTTATAAAAATGTAATTTGTGACAGCAACAACATAAAAAGGAAGTACATGTGCAGATGAGCAGAGCTGCTATATACTATGGACACTGTCCTGGTACTTATTTACACCTCGTTCTTACAAGGTTGTTCATTGTAATACCTTGCATAACCAGTAATTTTTTTAAAAGACATAAAATATATGGAAGCAATAAGAAAGGTGTCAAGAGAGAACAATGGAAAAAATTAATTAAACACAAAACAAATAATGGAGGAACTGGAGGGAAAGATAAAAGAAACAGATAGTAAAATGGTAGAATTACTAATAAGCCATTTCTTATTAGTAATTACTTCAAATATAAATGGATTACAGTCTTCAATTGCAAGACAGAGATTTGGAGCGTGGATTTACAAAATATCAAAGTGGTGATACCAGCAACATTTTCAAAGTAGGGAGCTCCAGGCACTTCCCTGCATGATGATACAAAGTAAAAAACAACTGACTGACCAAAATACCTTGGGGTGAGCTCTAGAAACAAGGAAAGGACTACAGCAACCAAGCAAATAGCCAGTTAAGAAAAAGTGATTCCCAGGGGCTGGCCAGTTTGATCACCTGGTTAGAGTGTGGTGTCATAACACCAAGGTCCAGTTTCAGATCTCTGTACCTGTCAGATGCAAAAAAATAAATAAATAAATAATTTAAAAAGTAAAAGATAGAGAGAGAAGAGAGAAAAGAAAAGAAAAGAAAAGAAAAGAAAAGAGAAAAAGTGACTCCCAAAAGAGTAGGAAGTTTTATAGCATTTTTCTTACTCTTGTCCCAACTCCACCCTGGGCAGTGCAGTACAGTCAGAAGGAAGCTACCCAATTCCCAATTTCTGCTGGGGAAGAAAGAAAAGGAATGAAACTGTTGGCAACATTCTGACATGCCTGATGTCTGGGTTTCTTCAGACCTGACTCACAACTTAGGTGGGACCAGAGACATAGTTTGGATATCACATTACTTTGAAAGCCATTGAAGTAAGCGGCATGCACTACAGCATGTCAAAGCTGTAGGGAGGCTGGAGACACATGGGTGACTAAGAAGAAAAGATTACTGCAAGAGGAATACCATGGAACCGAAAAAAAAGCAGAAGTGATTCTTAAGGACATAGCAATATTTAAAAGCATCCATCCATATGGGGGAATTGGGGAAACAGGGGAGCCATAAGCAAAGGTTCAGGAAGTATGCATGCTATTATTGGTTGAATTATGACCCTGATCCCAAAATTCATATGTTGAAGACTTAAACCCAAGTATATTATAATGTGACTATATTTTGAGATAGAACCTCAAAAAAATAGCTAAAATGAGGCTGTTCAGGTGAACCCTAACCCAACTTGACTGGTGTCTGTATAAAATTTGGAAACAAAAAACATCAGAGACGTGGATGCACAGAAGATAGAACATGTCATGACACAGCATCAAGGTAGCCATCAGAAAGCCAAGGTGAATGAACTCAGAAAAAAACCCAAACCAGCCAACATCTTGATCTTGGACTTCCAGTTTCCAGAACCTTGAGGAAATAAATTTCTGTTGTCTAAGCACCTAATGTGCACTACTTTCGTATGGCATCACTAGCAAACTAACATGCACACCCAGAAAAGGGCTGAGAAAACTACAAGCCTTCAACTCCCACACTGGTTGGATTAGTAATGGTCTTCCACTACAGAGGGCCAGTCTGCAAATGCTGAAAAAGGTAGCTGTTCTTTCAAATGCCTAATTTTCAACAAAAGATTATAAGGCATTCACAGAAACAGGGAACCATGGTTTATCCAAAGGAACAAAATAAATCTCCAGAAACAGACCCTAAAGAAACACAGGTGCTGTGGATTGAATGGCCCCCAAAGCTCATTGAAACTCCTCCCCACAGTGATAGTGTTATAAGGGTGGGAAATCCTAACTGAAAGATAGGGCCTTTAAGAAGTGATTAGATTGTGAAGACATGAATGGATTAATCCATTGATGTACTAATGGTGGTCATGGCTATGGCTATGACAGCTTTATAAGGAGAGGGAATGACAAGCTTATCCCCTCTCTCTTGCTCAGCTATTTATCATGTGACACCCTGCACTGTTGTGGAGAGTCATCACAAGAACAAGACCCTCACCAGATACGTTCCCTGGACTTTGGACTTCCCAGCCTCCAAAACTGTAAGCAATACATTTCATTTCTTTAAAAAAACATCCAGCTTCAAGTATTCCATTATAAGCAACAGAAACGGACTAATACAACAGGATTTTTTGACTTACTAGACAAAGACTTTAAAACAACTGTCTTAAATGTGTTCAAAGAGCTAAAGGAAAACATGGCACAGAGATACAGGAAATCAGGAAAACAGTGTATGAACAAAATGAGACCATAACAAAAGACAGAAATAAAAAAGAATAAAGATAACTGAATGTGCCATAACTAAATTGAAACATTCCCTAGAGGGGGTCAACAAAAGATGCAAATAGGCAGGGAAGTATCTGAAAACTCAAAGACAAGTCACTAGGAATCAGTGACTCTGATCAACAAAGAGAAAAAAAAGAATAGAGAAAAGTGGATGAGCCGAACAGTATGGCATATCCTCAAGTGAACCAATATCCACACTAGCAGAGTACCAGAAGGAGAAGAGTTAAAGGATCAGCGAGAAGTTTTTTTGAAGAAGTAATTAATAAAACCTTCAAATTAAAGGTAAGACATGGGACTGGCTGAATAAATAATTAATAAAACTTTTACATGAAAGGTAAGACATGGGACTCGCTGGTTAGCTCAGTTGGTTAGAGCAGGATATTTCAACACCAAGGTCAAGGGTTTGGATCCCTGTACTGGCAAACTGCCCTCCCCAACCGCATAAAAGGGTAAGATATGGACACAAAAATTTTAAAAGCTCCAAGTAAGAGACACACAAAGAGACTCACAGAGACTCACTGTAATCAAACTGTCAAAACACAAACACGAAGAAGGGATGTTGAAATCAGAAATAAGTGACTAATGACATACGAGAGATCATTCATATGATTATCACTGGATATCAGCAGACACACACACCTTGCTGGCCAGAAGGTGATGAGATGATACGCTGAAAGCACTAACACACACACACACGCAAGTCAACCAACAATTCTGATAAAACTGTTCTACAAAATTGAGGGGAAAATTAAGACATTCCCAAATAAACAAAAGTGAAGGAGTTTCTCACCACTAGACCTACCTCACAAAGTTTTTCTTTCCCTCATTTGTTCCCTAATTGTTTTCCTTTTAGCATAGCTGATTTTTTGTAGTGACATATTTTGATTCCCTTGTCATTTCCAAGAAACGCTAAAAGGAGTCATCCAAGTTGAAATGACAGGATGGTAGACAATTACTCAAAGGCATTAGAAAAAATAAAGTTCGGGCCGGCCTGGTGGTGCACTCGAGAGTGTGCCACTTGGGAGTGCGGCGGCACTCCCGCCAAGGGTTCGGATCCCATGTGGAGACCGGTTCCTGCTCACTGGCTGAGCGTGGTGCAGGCGCAACACTGAGGGTTGCGATCCCGTTGCCGGTCCCCGGTACGGACACGATACTGAGGGTTGCGATCCCGTTACTGGTGAGTAAAAAAGACAAAAAGGAAAAAAAAAAAAAAAGAAAGTTCTCTGGTAAAACATGGGCAATTATTAAAATATAAAAATTATTACTGTAATGTTGGTTTGTAAATCTATATTTTATTCCTTTACTGTATTAAAAAGACAAAAGCATAAAAGTAATTATAAATCTACATTAATGGATACACAATATGTGAAGATGTAATTTATGACATTAATAACATAAAGACTGAGTGTGGAGCTGTAAAACCATAGAGTTTTTGCACATAATTGACTTGTGACAGTATCAGTTTAAAATAGATTGTTATAACTTTTGGTAGTTATATGTAATCTCAATGATAAGCACTAGTACAAATCTTTACAACATGAGAAAGGGAAATGACAAGGGAATCAAAATATGTCACTACAAAAAATCAACTAAACACAAAGGAAAGCAAGTAGGGAGAAAATGAGAGACAGAGAAGGTTTAAAATGTACAGAAAACAAGAAAAAATAACAAAAGGGAGTCCTTTCCTATAGTAATTATGCTATGTGCCTGGATTAAACTCCCCAAAGATATGAACTGGCAGAATGGATTACAAAAACACAGTCCTACTACACATATGCTATCCACAAGAGATTCTCTTTTTAACTAAGGGAACACACAAGTTGAACATAAAAAGATGGAAAAAGATATTCTATAAGGATATGAAGTAGAAGAGAGCAGGAGTGGCTATACTAGTTTCAGACTAACTAAGTATAAGCCAAAAAAATGTTACCAGAGACAAAGAATGACATTACATGTCGTGACAAGGGTTAGTTTACCAGGAAGTTATAACAATTATAAGCCATACACAAATATCAGAGCTTCTAAATACATTAAGCAAACATTGACAGAATTCAAAGGAGCAATAGACAGTGCCACAATAACAGTGTGCGACTTCCATACAACAATTCTGTTAATGGACAGAACAGTCAGACAAAAGATCAGTAAGAGACATAACTGAAATAGAGAGAACACGTCACCAAACAAGAGCAGAATATACATTCATCTCAAATACTTCGTGGAACATTCTCTTTAATGACCTATTTGAGGCCATAAAACAAGTGTCAATAAATTTCCAAAGACTGAAATTATACAAAGTATCTTTTGAGATCACAATAGAATAAAACTAAAAATCAAGAGGAAAATGAAAATTAAAATATTTTCTCACATGTGGATTATCTAAAAACACAC
>NW_007739785.1:0-646 GCF_000696425.1 Galeopterus variegatus
GATGATGGACATTTGGGCTGGTTGCAACTCTTGGCTATTGTAAAGAGTGCTGCGATGAACACTGGGGAACAGCTACACCTTCAACTTGATGATTTCCATTCCTCTGGGTATATTCCCAGCAGTGGGATAGCTGGGTCATATGGCAGATCTATCTGCAATTGTTTGAGGAACCTCCATACCATTTTCCATAGAGGCTGCACCATTTTGCAGCCCCACCAGCAATGTATGAGAGTTCCTTTTTCTCTGCAACCTCGCCAGCATTTACCATTCACATTCTTTTGGATATTAGCCATCCTAAGTGGGTGAGATGGTATCTCAGTGTGGTTTTGATTTGCATTTCCCAAATGCTGAGTGATGTTGAGCATTTTTTCATATGTCTGTTGGCCATATATATCTTCCTTAGAGAAATGCCTACTTAACTCTTTTGCCCATTTTTAATTGGGTTGCTTGTTTTTTTCTTATAAAGTTATTTGAGTTCCTTGTATATTCTGGATATTAATCCTTTGTCAGATGTATGTTTTGCAAATATTTTCTCCCACTCTGTTAGTTGTCTTTTAACTCTTGTTAATTGTTTCATTTGCTGTACAGAAGCTCTTTAGTTTGATATAATCCCATTTGTTTATTTTTCCTTTGGTTGTCCGTGCTT
>NW_007739785.1:799-1486 GCF_000696425.1 Galeopterus variegatus
TTTTATGGTTTTTAGTTTAAAGTCTATTTTGTCAGATATAAGAATAGCTACTCCAGCTTGTCTGCCTCCCTCGCTGGATGTCTACCCACTCTGCGCGTACTGGGCCTGGCTGCTGGATGGCGCAGCGGCGGTGTGGTCCCCGCAGAGTTCCCGCCTCCCCTGCTGGACGTCACCCTGCTCCATGCGCACTAGGCTGGGCTGGGAATGGAGCTGGGTGCCTGCGGTGAATCCTACCTGCTGGATCACGCAGTGGCAGCCCCACAGGGTGTGTGGTTTCTGCGGAGCCTCCACCTCCCCTGCCAGACATCTCCCCACTGTGTGCACACTGGGCTGGGCTGGGAATGGAGCCGGGTGGCGGAGGTGAAGCCTATCTGCTGGATTGCGCAACAGCAGCCCTGCAGGGTATGTGGTCTCCGCGGAGATTCTGCCTCCTCTGCTGGACATCTCCCCGTTCTGTATGCACTTGACATTATGTTTTTATATTTGTAAATCGGTTGATTTGTGGGAGAGTGATGCTAGGCACCATCTATTCCGCCATCTTGACCGGAAGTCTCAATCAATAAATAGATTCTGGGACAGCTGCATCTGGCACAGGCCTCAGGCTGCTTCTACTCAGGGCGGAAAAGTGGCAGGGGGCAGGCCGGGTACGAAAGCCAAACTCTGTTCCCGTTGTTTGTCTTCTGCTCC
>NW_007739785.1:3325-5086 GCF_000696425.1 Galeopterus variegatus
TGTGGCTTAAACAACAAACATTTCTCACCATTCTGGAGGCTAGAAGTCTGAGATCAGGGTGCCAGCATGGTCCAGTTCAGGTGAGGGCCCTCTTCCAGTTTTCCTCACATGGGGTGAGGGAGGTGGGTAAGCTCTTGTCCCTTCCTGTTCTTAAAAGGATACCAATCTCATGACAGGGGGGCAGGGCTCCACCCTTATTACCTCATCTAAATCTAATTACCTCAAGGCCCTACCTCCATCATGGGAATTGTAGCTTTAACGTATGGATTTGGGAGGGACACAAACAGTCCACAGCAGGATTTTATAGGCCTTTCTAGATGATTGCTAATTAAAAGAAACGTCTTCTAAAAAGCTCAACAAATAAAATACAGAGTGATCAGTTTCAAAGAGAATGTCAATAGAGAAGAGGACTGCAATGCAAACAATGAAATATCATTAGATATTCCTTAATACTAAAGACCTAGTATGGAGGTTCCTCAAACAATTGCAGATAGATCTACCATATGACCCAGCTATCCCACTNGCTGAGAAGTCCAAAGTCCATCTGGTGGTGGTGACAGTGACCCATTGCAAGATGGTGGAAGCAGAGAGAGCAGAGTGAGCCCAGAGTTTCAGTTTTGCAAGGTGAAGAAGTTCTGTGGATGGATGAGGGTGATGGTCGCGCAGCAATGTGAATGTGCTTTAATGCCACTGAACTGTACACTTAAAATGATAAATGTTATGTTATGTGTATTGAACCACAGTTTATTAAATAGGTTGTTTTCAAGATATGGATAGACTACATATTATCTCTGTGGATGACAGATGTAATGTCATCTAGTCACCTGTAACTTTTTCTGAATTCAGTTCCTTTCCAGCCCCCAAAGAAATGTCTTAACTTCTTTTTACCAAATATGGAGAGATAACTTAATTTAATTCAGGCTGTCCCCTAGTGTTTTTACCAGAGTTTCTTCTTTTCCTAAACTATTGGCATGGTGTTGAGAGTAGATGGGTGTGAACAGTTTTACCAATACGAAGGACTAAGTAAGGTTGAAGAAGGAATTGAACCAAGGGCAAAGAAGGATGTCAAAGGTCGGGTCACCCAGAGAAAAACCATCAAACTTACCCAACTCTTTGATTCCCCTTCACCTCTAATATTGGTTTAAGCTTAGTCTAAAATGAGGGGGGTGTTTAACTCTGTAGATGTAAAAAATAATTAAGTGCCTGCTACTTGAATGTTTCTTTATGTAAAGTTGTGTGTATCTTTATTTGACTATATCGTTAAGGATCATGGATCTACTATGATTCCAGTGTGAGGCCCTAATCCCAGTGAGATTAATTGTGTTTGAAAATAATATAAACACCATATGAAAGTTCAAAAGAACATAAATTATCTTAGATGAAAGAGCATTCTTTGAAATTTGAAACATACTTTACCCTCAGCTCTTTATATCTTTTCAAATTGTTGCCTATTTGTTTGGGGGGTGGGAGTCTGATTTATCAGTCAAGTAACAGTGTGTCTTATTTCATCTGTTTTTGTTGGTTACATCCTGAATATAGTAATTTATATTTGAAACTTAAGTGAAAGTAACTGGCCATTCCACAGATTTCCTTCTTTCTCTCTGTGTGAATGTCAGACTTCAGAGGAGGTTGGTAACATTGGAGAAAAGGTCTTGGGATTTGTCTTAGCTTGGGCTGCTCAAACAAATTACCATGGACTGTGTGGCTTAAACAACAAACATTTCTCACCATTCTGGAGGCTAGAAGTCTGAGATCAGGGTG
>NW_007739785.1:6232-8123 GCF_000696425.1 Galeopterus variegatus
CTAAAAATAAATAAATAAATACACAAACAACCTTGCGGGGGGAGAAGAAGACGTAACAATTACCATTCCTCGAAGTTGATACGACAAGCAAACAGATATGAGTTTGTTGGGAGGGAGGGGGAAAGTGAGGAGGGAGGGAGGTTTTGGTAATGGGCCGCAATAATCAATGACATTGTATATTGACAAAATAAAATAAAACTAAAAATAATAAATAAATAAAAACAAAAAAAATTTATTAAAAAAATAAATAAATAAAGACCTAGGAGAGGTAAAATAGCATAGCAGTTAAGAGCTCAGGTTCTGCACACCCAGCTTTAAATCCCACTTTATCATTTATTAAGTATGTGACCTTGGACCTCCCTGTAGGACAGTTCATTTATCTCTAAACTGGGGATAATAATAGCACTTACTTCATAGGGTTGTTAAGAGGGTTAACTGAGACAGAAGCACAATGGCTGGTACATATGAAGGGCTAGTACCAAAAAAAGACTCTAAAATTGCCAAATTAAGATTGTAGCTAGCGATGGAGTAAGATAATCATTCAATGAAAGAGAAATGAGGTGGAAAAGAGAGAATGCTATTCGGTTCCATTTTTCTGTGTAATAAGCCACCCTAAAAGTAGTGGCTTAAAATAACAACAATAATTTATTTTGCTTATGGATCTACAACTTGGACATGGCCTGATGAGGAAGGCTCATTTTTTCTGCTATGTGTAGAGTCAGCTAGGGCTGATCAACTGCAGGCTAAAAGATCCACTTCCAAGGTGGTCCACTCACATGCTGGCTATTATCTGGGAACTCAGCCGGCCTCAGGGCCAGAGGCCTCAGTTCTCTCTTTGAAAGTCTCTCCACAGGCTGCTTGGGCTTCCTCACAACATGGTGCCTAGGTTCCAGAGAAAGTATCCCAAGAGAAATGGAAGATGCCAGTGTCTTAGGCCTTGGCCTTAAGAAACAGGTACAGCATCACTTCCACCTTATTTTCAGAACCCAGATTCAAGAAGAGACAGATTTCACTTCTCAGTGGAAAGAGCATCAGAAAATGTGTAGACTTGTTTAAAAATCACCATACTGTGTAACTCCAATGTTTGTCCAGACTCTGGATTGTTTCATGAGTCTGCTGTGCATTTGGAAGGGAAATAATGACACACAGATACATGATTGTTGTACACATCTTTTGATCTGTGACTGGTTCCCATACTAATGAGTGGTTGATGAAAGAAAAGTCCTACTGAATTGACTTAACCCTAAAATGAGATCACTGGGCCTATTAACTCCAGGCTCCACGTGGAGTTGGTACCACCACATGTTCTTGTCTGTTATAGTTCATCTCATCCGTACATCTCTGCAGGAAGGCTTCCCTTTATCTTGATCATATTTCCCTCAAATTTTATACAAGCATAATAGCTAATGGTTACTTTATTGTGCCTTCTGAATGCAGCCATTGTGGTATAAGTGAGCATTTATCACTCTTATTTTCAGTTAACCTTCATGCTCCAGAAAAGGAACCAAATCCTATTATGGTAAAGTGGCCTGTTCACTCTGCTTTCTCAAAAAATTGAAATTTTTGAACTAGAGCATATATTTGATTTTATGTTGCCTACAGTAAATTCATAGATCATTCATTCTCTCAAAAAATCCTAGAGAAGGAACAAGAAAGAAACTTGAATTTATATTGTTATTTTATTATGTTTCCTTTCTGTGAGGCAAGTGTGTGCTCTCTTCTAATAGGCACACAATTTGGACATGATCATCATTTAAAAGTCTAGTATTTAAAAGGTTTGAGTTGGGGCCGGCCCGGTGGTGCACTGGATAGTGCGCCACTTGGGAAGCACGGCCGCGCTCCCACCCGAGGGTTCGGATCCCACATACAGACCGGTTCCCGCTCACTGGCT
>NW_007739785.1:8982-27024 GCF_000696425.1 Galeopterus variegatus
ATCCATTGCCGGACACGGAAAAAGACAAAAAGACAAAAAAAAATAAAAAATAAAAAATAAATAAATAAAAGGTTTGAGTTGGATTTTATTCAAAAATAAAGAATAATTTTTTTACAGTACTTAATTTTGTTATACATAACCTTAGTGTAATTAATAAAGTGTTTAAATAATAAGTAAGAGGGACAACAGTTGTAGTTACCTCCAAAAGTACTAACTTCTACTTGCTCTAATATTTTGATTGCCTACTGCCTGTAAGTTATAGAAAAACTCTAATTCAGGCTCCTGTTTGCTTCTGAGGAATAACAGACATAAGATATGTATATTTATTCATGTTTCTTCATTGTAGGTCAGTTTTTCAGCAATGGGAATTTAGTTTAGAATTTTTTAATCCATCCAGAGCCTAATGGGATTCTGTTTCTTCTAATATGAAAAACTTCTAAGTAAACTAAACTTTACATTAGTTAGAATTCTCTTTGACCCAATTCATCTGGACTGTTCTTGGCTTTGATTGTGTTGGCCATGCACACTTATTTGCCCATCATAATGTGAAGAGCAGCAGTGAAAGCAAAGTGCTGCAATTCCATTGAGATTTGGATCACATGTACTGCTGTGTCTTCTTTGTTATGGTTCACGGAAATTTGTGCTCTTAAGGAATTATTTTTCCAGACTGGTTAACGCATCAGAACTTGGCTTCATGTAATCATTACTAAACAAATACCCCAACACCTTTTCTATGGGAATTATCAGAGCTGTGAAATTAATTGAAAATTAATTAATGGTCATATATATGACCAATGGGAAAAGCCCCAAGAGTTTTTGTTTTGGTTCAGGAAAATGTAGATATGCAGCTTTTAAGAGAAGCACCCTGAGCTTCAGAAATTACCTTGCTGAGACAGCCCTGAGCAGATACCTGGGGTTACTGACCTGAGGGCAACACAGCCCATGTGGCCAAGTGAGTCAACAGCCTAATCTTCAGAGACCATGTTTAGGCAGTTTAACACTTCACGTGAACATCACCCAAGGCTTGATTACATCTTGAGGGGCGTATTTAACTTTTAACAATAGTTTGATCTCCCCAGTGCTGGTGGAATAGCTGACACTTAGTGAGGCCTGAGTGTCTATTAGGTTGAATTGCCTTGAAAACATAATGACACCCCTCTGCTCCACAATTTTCTGCCATGTGAGACCTTTGCATTGCTGTAAAGCCACCACCAAAGAAGACCCTTACCAGATGTGTTCCCTGGACTTTGAACTTCCCAGCCTCTGAAACTGTAAGCAATAAATTTCGTTTTCTTACGAAGTACCCAGTTCCAGGTATTTTGTTATAAGCAACAGAAATAGACTAATCTAGAAAATTGGTACCACAGAAGTGGAGTGTTGCTTATAATAAATACTTGAAATTGTGGAAGTGGTTTTGAAACGGGGTGTTGAGGAGATGCTGAAAGAATTTGAAGGAGCAGGCTAGAAAAAGTCTAGATGCTGGCGAAAGTTTAGAAGACAAGAAAACCAGGGGAAATTTGGAATGTTTTAGAGACTGGTTATGGTTAAATGGTGGTGATGAGAGTGCTTATGGAAATATGGACTGTAAAGACCATTCTAAGGAGGTCTCAGATGTAAATGAGAGGGTACTTATTGGAAACTGGGACAAAGATCACCCCTGCTGTGAACTGCCAAGAAACTTGGCTGCATTCTGTTCATGCCCAAAAGTTTTATGGAATGTGGAACTTCAAGGTTCTGAACCAGGGTATTTGGCAGAAGAAATTTCTAAGCAGCAAAACATTCAGGAAGCTGCATGGCTACTTGCAACAGCCTATTCTGAGTTATGGCAGAAAAGGCATGAAGTAAAGTCAGAATCTATAATTAAAAAGGAAACAAAGTGTAAAGATTTGAAAAATTTACATCTTCCATTACAGGCCCACAGGTCTAGAGAGACGGAATGGTCTTGGGTAACAAGCCCAAGGTACCCTCCACAAGTTCTCTGCCCAGGGCCACCTTGGGATGCTGCTCCCCACACAAGCACCCCAGCTACTTTGGCTGTTCCTGCCATGGGTAAATTGGCCTCAGGTGTGGCTGGACCCACAGCTTTGAAAAATACAAGCCAGAAGCCTTGGTGGCATCTATGTGGTGTTAGGTCTGCAGGCTCACAGAATGCCAGAGCTGTGGCAGAGCCTCCACACCTATTTCAAAGGATGTATGGAAAAGCCTGGGGGCCCAGGAAGAGATCTGTTGCAGGGGCAGAGTCACCACATAGAGTCTTCACTAGAGCAATTCCAAGAGGAATTATGGGGTCAGAGTTGTAGCAGAAAAATCCCACCAAGGCCATGCCTAGTGGATTGGGGACCCAACCCCTATACCAGCATGCAGAGGATATCAAACATGGAGTTAAGATAAGGAAACAGAGGCCTAGGAAATTAAAGCAACTTATTCCCAGATAACAAAGCTAGCCACCTATGAGTGATCAAAAGCTGAAAATTCAGGGTGAAGGTTTGTGCATAAGAAAAAAGAAGGCTGACAGAAGGAAGGGAGGATAAAAAGAAATAATTAAAAGCCAACTTGGGGATACCAGGAAAACAGCAAAGAGCCCTTCTCACCTCAGTAGGGTAATTATAGCACATCACAGAAGAACAGGTTACACAATTAACCCAATTATTGAAAAAAGGTTAATTAATGCTCTGTATGCTCTTTTGATAAGCAGGGTGATGTCAGAGGTAGGGTCTGGGGGGCCTGATATTCAGCCTCAACCCACCCAGTCCTCTTACCAGGTTCTTGACTCTGCCATAGGAAAGAATTCAAGGGCAGAGTCACAGTGAGAACACATTTTATACAACAGATAAGAAATAGAGGTTTCACAGAGAGAGTGCAGCACAGCTCCAGAGACTGAGCAGGGCCCACACCATGCTTAAAACAAAAGTAAGTTCAATACAGACATCAAGTCTAACACAAAAGCAAGAAAAACACATTTAAAGTTCAGCACAAAGTGCAGGCTGGCTCAAGAGAATGAGAAGCTGCTTGCTGAAAGTAAGTTTGATACAACGTAGAGGATACACACCTCAGCCAGTGAAGTGCAATTTCCTCCAGGAAAGTGAGTGACAACCCCGCCTTTGGCTGGGATTTGGCTTTTATAGTTTATCTAATGAATATTCAATTGGGGGGTGGTGGTTCCCAGTTATGTAACATTTAGTATTGCACATGCTCAGTCGGTCTCTTCCAGGATGCATTTTCATTAGTCAGACCATATCACATGCACCAGGCATATTTCAGAATATTCTGTGCTCTCTATTGAGCATGCCCAGCCACTGGATATGCACAGCCAGCCCCTTGTGGTCGCATTTTCCCCATGTTGGTGCTGAAAAAGGTCTAACTTGCAACAGTAGCTTTCCTCCAGAGGAGAGCTTAGAGGAGGGGGCCTGAGACCTCAGGGAGTGGCTGGAAACCCAGAGGCATGTCCTGAACCCCAAGCCCATGGAAACTGAGCACCTCCTATATCAAGGGAAACAAGGACATGGATTTTAGAAAGTCACTGAAAGAAATAGTTCAAATAAAAGGTTTTGCTGCCAAAAAAAAAAAGAAGTTTTGACCTTTTCATCTTCCTTTTCAGAATTAAGAAGCATCTCAGAGAGCTAAGATTGACTGGATACCTGTAGCAGAGCTTGATTTAGGACAGGATTTATGAGTTTGGTAGAAAAACCTATGAAGTTTTTGTCTTACTGTTGGATGAAGAGATTACTGTATAAGGTGACCCTTATCCAGAATTTATATCAAAATGAAGGGCCCTTGGACATGATTGTATGAAGTCTAGGGCAGGCCTATATCCCATTGGGGGTCTCGTGTACTCATAGTACAGCTACCCTCCTCTCACAGGGACCTGAACACCCCTCTCTTGACATTGGATAGATCATCTAGGCAACAAATCAACAGAGAAACACAGGATATAAACCACACCTTAGGCCAATTGGACTTGGCAGATATCTAAAGAACATTTCATCCAACAACCACAGAGTATACATTCTTCTCATCTGCACATGGAACATTCTTCAAGATAGACCACATGTTAGGTCACAAATCAAACCTCAACAAATTTAAAAAATTGAAATTATTTCAAGTATCTTTTCAGACCACAATGAATTAAAACTAGAAATTAGCAACAAGTGAAACTCTGGAAACTGTACAAACACATGGAAATTAAATAACATGGTTCTGAATGACATATGGGTCCAAGAAGAAATTAAACAGGAAATCAAAAAAGCTCTCAAAACTGATAAAAATAAAGACACATCCTACCAAAACCTGTGGGATGCTACAAAAGCAGTACTAAGAGAGAAGTTTATTGAAATAAATGCTTACATCAAAAGAATAGAAAGACTTCAAATGAACAACCTAATGCTACATCTCAAGGAACTAGAAAATAAGAACAATCCAATCTCAAAATTAGTAGACAAAAAGAAATAATTAAGATCAAAGCAAACAAAAGATCAATGAAACAAAAAGTTGTTTTTTCAAGAAGACAAACAAAATAGATAAACCATTAGCTAGGCTATCCAAAAAAAGAAGAGAGAAAACCCAAATAACAAAAATTAGAAATGAAAAAGGAGACATTACAACCAATACTACAGAAACACAAAGAATCATTAGAGACTATTATAAACAATTATATGGCAACAAATTTGAAAACTTGGAGGAAATGAATAAATTTCTGGATACTTACAAACTACCAAGACTGAACCAAGAAGAAAGAGAAACCTAAACAAACCAATAACAAGCAATGAGATTGAAGAAGCAGTAATCAGCAGTCTCCCAACAAAGAAAAGCCCAGGACCAGATGGCTTTACTGCTGAATTCTACCAAATTTTTAAGGAGGAATTAATACCAATTCTCTTCAAACTATTCCAAAAACTTGAAAGAGAGACCATTTTCCCAAACTCATTCTACAAGGCCAGCATCACCATGATAATAAAAACCATACAAAGATACAACAAAAAAGAAAAATATAGGCCAATATCTTTGATGAACACAGATGCAAAAATCCTCAACAAGATATTAGCAACTAGAATACAGCAACACATCAAAAAAATTATATACCACAATCCAGTGGGATTCATTCCAGGGATGCAAGGATGGTTCAACTCACACAAGTCAATAAATGTGATACATCACATCAACAAAATCAAGGACAAAAATCATATGATTACCTCAATAAATGCAGAAAAAGCATTTGACAAAATTCAACATCCCTTCATGATAAAGACTCTCAGCAAATTAGATATAGATGGAAAGTATCTCAACACAATAAAAGCCATATACAACAAACCCACTGCCAATATCATCCTGAATGGAGAAAAGCTGAAAGCTTTTCCCTTAAGAGCAGGAACAAGACAAGGATGCCCACTCTTCATCACTCCTATTTATTTATTATTTTAACTTCTCAATATACATTGTAGTTGATTTTTGTATCCCTTTATTCATTCCTCTTCCTCCCCTCCCCCCTCCACTACATCATATCTGTTCACTTGTCTTAATAAGTTCAAGGAATTATTGTGATTGTTTTGTCTTCTTCCCCTCCCCACCCTTTGTTTGTTTGTATATTTATTTATTTATTTTTAGCTCTCACAAATAAGTGAGAACATGTGGTATTTCTCTTTCTGTGCCTGACTCATTTCACTTAATATAATTTTCTTTATGTACATCCATGTTGTTGCAAATGGTAGTATTTCATTCTTTTTTTATAGCAGAGTAGTATTCCATTATGTAGATATACCATAGTTTCCTTATCCACTCATCTGATGCTGGACATTTGGGCTGGTTCCAACTTTTGGCTATTGTAAATAGTGCTGCAATAAACATGGGGGTACAGGTATCCCTTTGGCATGATGATTTCCATTTCTCCAGGTATCACCACTCCTATTTAACATAGTAGTGGAAGTACTGGCCAGAGCAATCAGGCAAGAGAAAGAAATAAAGGTCATCCAGATTGGAAAAGGCAAAGTCAAACTGTCCCTGTTTGCAGATAACATGATCCTATATATAGAAAAGCCTAAAGACTCTATTTTAAAAAAAACTCTTAGGGCTGATAAATGATATCAGTAAAGTTGCAAGCTACAGAATCAATACACAAAAATCAGTAGTGTTTCTATAGTCCAACAACAAACAAGCAGAAAAAGACATCAAGAAAGCTAAACCGGGCCAGCCCGGTGGCGCACTGCTACAGTGTGCCGCTTGGGAGCGCGGTGGCGCTCCCGCTGAGGGTTCGGATCCCACATACAGACCGGTTCCTGCTCACTGGCTGAGCGAGGTGTGGGTGCAGCACCGAGGGTTGCGATCCCGTTGCCGGTCCCGGTCCGGTACAGATGCGACACTGAGGGTTGCGATCCGTTGCCGGACACGAAAAAAGACAAAAAGGAAAAAAAAAAAAAAAAAGAAAGCTAAACCATTTACAATAGACACCAAAAAAATAAAATATCTTGGAATCAGTTTAACCAGGGAGGTGAAAGATCTCTTCAGTGAGAACTAGAAATCACTGTTGAAAGAAATTAAAGAGGACTCAAAAAGATGGAAAGACATTCCATGCTCTTGGATTGGAAAAATTAATATTGTGAAAATGTCCATACTACCTAAAGCAATCTACAAATTCAATGCAATCACCATCAAAATAGCAATGACGTTCTTCACATAAATAGAAAAAACAATCCTAACATTCATATTGAACAACAAAAGACACTAAACAACCAAAACAATCCTGAGCAAAAATAAAAAAGCCAGAGGCATAACAGTACCTGACTTCAAATTATACTATAAAGCTATAGTAACCAAAACAGCATGGTACTGGCATAAAAACAGATACTTGGACTAATGGAACAGAATAGAGAACCCAAAAATCAACCCACAAACTTACAGCCAACTGATCTTCAACAAAGGCACCAAGAACGTACATTGGGAAAAAGACTGCCTCTTTTCCATAAATGGTGCTGGGAAAACTGGACATTCATATGCAGGAGAATGAAACTGGACCTGTACCTCTCACATATACCAAAATCAACTCAAAATGGATTAAAGACTTAAATATAAGCCCGGAAACTATAAAACTCCTAAAAGAAAACATAGGGAAAACACTTCAGGAAGTAGAACTGAGCAAAGACTTTATGGATATGACCCCAAAGCACAAGCAACAAAAAAAAAAATAAAGAAATGGGATTATATCAAACTGAAAAACTTCTGCACAGCAAAAGAAGCAATTAACTAAGCAAAAAGGCAACCTACAGAGTGGAAGAAAGTATTTGGAAACTATGTATCTGACAAAGGATTAATATCCAGAATATACAAGGAACTCAAATAACTTAGTAAAAAAAACCCAACCTGATTAAAAAATGGGCAAAGGAGCTAAATTGGCACTTCTCAAAGGAAGATATACAAATGGCCAACAGACAAATGAAAAATGCTCAGCATCACTAAGCATCAGGGAAATGCAAATCAAAACCACATTGAGATATTATCTTACCCCAGTTAGACTGGCTATTATCAAAAAGACAGAGAATAACAAATGCTGATGAGTGTGCAGAGAAAGGGGAACCCTCCTACACTGTTGGTGGGGTTGTAAATTAGTGCAACCATTATGGAAAATGATACGGAGTTTCCTCAAACAGTTACAGATAGAACTGCCATACAATCCAGCAATTCCACTGCTAGGTATATATCCAAAGGGATGGAAGTCATCATGTGATTGGAAGGGATACCTGCACTCCCATATTCATCACAGCTCTATTTATCATAGCTGAGAGTTGGAACCAACCTAAAGGTCCATCAATGGACAACTGGATAAGGAAAATATGGTATATATACACAATGGAATACTACTCAGCCATAAAAAAAGAATGAAATACTGCCATTCTCAGCAACATGGATGAACTTAGGTAAAATCATGTTAAATGAAATAAGCCAGGCATAGAAAGAGAAATACTGCATGTCCTCACTCATAAGTGGGAGCTAAAAAATAAACAAATAAATTTAAAAAGAAAGAAAGATACAAAACAACAATAATATGTTGAACTTTCAAAAGGAGAGAACAGAACTGAGGTTACCAGAGGTGGGAAAAGGGGAGGAGAAGGGGGGTAACAGAGGAATTGGTAAAGGGACATGAAAAACGTTTACATTGTGTAATTTTGATTATGCTAATTATCCTGATATGAGCATCACATATTTGCACACGGGTATTGATATTCAACCCTGTACCCCACAAGTATGTGCAATCAATTATGTTACAATAAAAAATAAGTAAAATTTAAAAACAAGGGGCCGGCCTGGTGGCGCACTGCTACAGTGCGCCGCTTGGGAGCGCGGTGGCACTCCCGCCGAGGGTTCGGATCCCACATACAGACCGGCCGCTCACTGGTTGAGCGAGGTTCGGGCGCAACACCGAGGGTTGCAATCACCGTTGCCGGTCCCGGTCTGGTACGGGCGCGACACTGAGGGTTGCGGTCCGTTGCCGGACACGAAAAAAGACAAAAAAAAAAATTTAAAAACAAAACAAAACAAAACCCTGCAGTAGAGGCAAGGAGACAGTGCTAGGATACAATAAAGTTGGAAAGTAGTGGAAGAAAAGTTTAGAAAACGATAACCAATAAAATGGTCTCAAATTTCAAAAGCAAAAAAATGTATATATATATGTAACACTGATATACCCAAAACAAAAGATTCAGTAGAGCTTGGCAGTGGATAAAGGGATCTTTATTTTATTGTTGTTTATATTTGTTTTTAAGTTTGAAATATTTCACAGATTTCAAAAAGGCAATGAATTTTAAAGCCAAATAAAAATGCTTTGGCATAATTTTAAAAACCACATTTGACCAATATTGTATTCCCAAGATTGGTTATTTCACTTGCCTCCAACAAATATTTGTTGAGCTGTTAGTCTTTGTGGACTCTGGGACGGTGCTCAGGTTACACTAGAGACCCAAGTGGACTCAGCCCTGCCTTCATGGGACTTAGAGTCCCCAGGGGAGACAGGTGCTGGGCAGGTAAGGAAGCCTGTTGTAATGGAAGAAGTTCACAGACAGGTTGGGGGGGGGGGCACTGCCCCAGAAGACAGATACCAGCTGGCCCAGCAGCTCTGCTCAAACCAAATAACAATCGCATTCTCCCATGAGTATGAACTGGAAAAAGTGAGGGGATGGGTAGTTGGCAGGGAGGCCACTGTGCAAAAGTGTAAGAGGTAGGGACCAGTCATGCAGCAGGAGGGCCACAATAGGCTGTGAGGGCTTGGGAGTTGTGGGGTAGAGAAGAGATGCCCAGAGTCAAGGATGAAGAAACCTGCCGGTGGCTGGAGGAGAAGGGAGAAGGTGCTAAGTAAGGCAGGGATGCAGGGAGTGGCTGGGTCACTTGAAAGGAGAAGCTCAATTTCCTGCTGCTGAAAGGGGACCAGATAACCTGCCCGCAGCACTACATAGGACACCAAGTAACTGTCGGAGAGCTCTGCTTTCCCGGGCCTCACTCCTCCTCCTGACTTGGCAGTCGATTCTGGCTGACTTGGGCTTGCCCTGATAGAAGGAGGGACATTATGGGAAGTATGGGCTCTCCGAGAAATGCCACCACTGCCACAGCTTCTGTGGTGCTGTGAGTGACATCCTCATGCTTGCTTAGAAGTCTGCCTTGTCTTGGGGTGACAGTGCATTTCTGAATACACACACTCTCTCTGGGTTCTCTAATGGTTGCTGGACTTCTGACCAATTAAAGAGTCTGTAGCACATTTCAGTCAAACACAGCCCAGCATGTGGCTTCTTCAACACTGTCTAGTTCCAGGCCCTCTGATGGCCAGGGGTCTCCCAGGCTTCCTATAAGGCCTGTCCATTCTGTGTTTCCGAAGTTCCCCAAGGCCTACTGTGTGGTAGAGATTGCCTCTCCCCATCACCCTGAGTCTCTGTAGGATACACCTATCAGTCCTCAAGAGGCAGCAAGGACAGTAGTGTTGAGTGTGGACGCCGAGCACAGGTGACCTATGTTAAATACTGGTTTTACCACCAACTAGCCATGTCACCTTGTGTGGAACACTTGCTCTCTCTTGTGCTTCAGTTTCCTCTTCTGAAAGTGGGATGATCATAGTACCGTCTCATAGGATTAAGTTAATATACGGGCAATACGTAGAATAGCTCCTGGCACACAGGAAGTACTAGACCAGTGCTGGCTGTCACCATTGTTGCTTATTACATAACATGAGTTTATTCCTTTGTTGCCAAAAGAGCGAGTTATAAAAAAACAATAATATTTTTCTTTTTCTTTTTCTTTTTTTTTTTTGTTTATTTTGCAGCAAAACTTATGTTATTCCTTTGCAGTGCAGCTGCCCTGTAGATTTCGAGTTCCATATCACTTTGATTCAGTCTCATCAAGCCTTTGCTATTGCGCCAACATCAGGTAAGGAGTGTCAAGATTTCAAGTTGTCAATTTCCTTAGAGTTCTCAGATCAAAGAGAGGAAAGTAGGTCTCAAGTTCTAAAAAAAGAATAATTCACATTTGAATGTAGTAACATATTTTCAAATGTGTAACAGTAACAAATTTTACATATCTAACATAATGTAACTTAGAATTGGACTTTTGGGAATAAGGACACTTTTGAGTAATTTGTATCACATGCAGGTAATTTACAGTAATGTTCAGGTAAGTGTCTTCCAAGGTCGAAACTTGAAATTAGAGGTTGGTCCGCTCTAAATCTAATTTTGGCTCTTGGTATGTCCTTGGTTTTTCATTCACCTTTTAATTCAATTTCAAATAAAATGGGAATATTATTTCTTCGAAATTCAGAATCTTCGTGGAGGATCTAATGAATTTGTCTCCTTTGTGGGATGAACAGTCTGTCTTTGCATGCCCCGAAGGACATAGATCCCTATGCTGCTGAGGACATTTGAAAGTGAGATTTACACCTGAATTGACTTCTGCTCCTCAGTTTCTGTCTCTTGACATTTACATATGGGATTTAAATATCTGTCCACAGTGGTCTGCTGTGAATGCTAAAATAGTTTTTTTGTTTTATTTCATTCAAGTCTGGGTATTCATTTGTTTACAACTCTTTAAACATGTAAGTGCATATTTTATTCAACAAGTGAGGGTTCAAAGCAGAAACTTTGAACTAATTCTAGATTATAAAATGCACATAGATTATTTTCTAGAGAACCAAGAGTCATTCTGAGATTTTAAAATATGAGGTAACTACTGTTTATATTGCAAAAAACAGGACTTGATTCTTTTCCAGAGAGAAGAGGTTTACTATTTTCAGCTGTTTGCGCCTTAAAAAGAAAAGATAAATGGTTACTAAAATTACACAAAACAAGATAATATTTCTGATTTCAAGTATGGTTGATATTCTCACTATAGGCATCTCCACCGGATAATAACAGTAACGCTTAGTTAGAGATGATTATGTGCCAGGCACTACTCTAAGCAAAATATGTATACAAGGGTATTTCAGAGTTCATTGATAATTTCATGTATCTTTTAATTCTATTTTTCCAGGAACTTGTTGAAGTACACTCGTATGCTTAATCTGCACCACGACCACATCAGTTTGATACATTTATAAACGTATAGAAATGAGGCACAGAAGGGTTAAATAACTTGTCTAAGGTCACTTGGTAGTAAAGTGGCAGAGGTGGGATTTGAACCCACTCAGTCTAGCTTCAAAGTCTATGCACTGCCTCATCAAGTGCAAATTTAATTTTTACCTTAATTCTGAAAGGACTGTAAAAATTTGCCCTATAAGATGTGTCTATAAAGTGAGCTAGCTTTTTGGTCTTCATCTAGACTCCACTTAGAGAGATTCTAGCAAGAAAGAGGAGGTAATCCTGCCCTACTCTGGGCTGTCCGACCTCACTGGACCTCTGGCATTGTCTCTGAGAGCCATGCTCTAAGACAGATCTAGAGGAGTCCCAGTGAAAGGATGTCAGTGAAGAAATGGGAATAGTAGACTCAGGAAGAGAAGTCATGGCAGGCAGGCTAGCTGTGAGAGCCATGCTCTAAGACAGATCTAGAGGAGTCCCAGTGAAAGGACGTCAGTGAAGAAATGGGAATAGTAGACTCAGGAAGAGAAGTCATGGCAGGCAGGCTAGCTGTTGTTGATAACAAGATGTAATGGGGTGTGAAGAAGGAGTGGGCTTGTGCCACGTGTCTCCCAAGGATAGAGCTATGACCAGTGCATAGTTAGAGGTGCCCAAAGATGAACTTGGTTGCTTATCAAGTAGCTCGTTGACCCTCGCTGAAGCCTGGTGGGAATGAAGCAGAGGCGGGTCCAGCCGCTGATGGGGGTTAGACCAAGTTGGTACCTCCACGTGCAGAACACTCGGGGAAGCTATAAAGCCCAGGAACCCATCCCTGGTGATTTGGGTTTAATAAGTCTGGGAAGTGCCTGGTTTTCTGTACATTTACAAGCACTTCCATGTGATTCTGACATGGACATTCCCTAGAGTGGTGTCTGGGGGTCCCTGGACTAGTTCGATCCATAGGTCCTGCCTCACCTTATGGTCTATAGTTCTATGACAGTCCTTAAGCAGAAGGAAACCACTAAGATTTCTGAACAGTTGTGATGGGAACTGTTTTTAAGACAGGTCAGTGTGGCCACAGTGTGCAGGTGTGTCTGAGGTGGGTACAGACAGGAGGCCAGGAAATCATGGTGTTGGAATGAAATTGTGCAGGCCTTGAGAGCCTGGACTGAGCTGCTGTCAGCAGCAAGGAAGTGAAAGAGAAGCTAGACAGCCTGTGGTCTGGCCATACTTCTCTAAAGTAGTGTGTCCTGAAACCTAGAATATTAAGTGTCCTGAAACCTAGAATATTAATTTACCAGAGGGGTTTTGAAACACAACTGCTATAGTTTGAATGTCCCCTCCAAAGCTCATGTTGAAATTTGATCCCACAGGGTACGAAATCTGACTATGGAATTTGAAAGGTGGAGCCTTTCGGAAGTGATTGGATCATGAGAGCTATACCCTCATGAATAGATGAATCTATTAATGGGTTAATCGATGAGTGGGTTATCTTTGGAAGGGCACTAGTGGCTTCCTAAGGATAGCAAGTGAGCAGGTTCGTATGATCTAGCCCCCATCACCATGTGGTGCATTGCAGTGCCTTGGGACTGCAGAGTCCCCACCATAAAGAAGGTCCTCATCAGATGTGCCCCTCAATCTTGGACTTCCTAGCTTTCAAAACTGTTAAGTTTCAGGTATTCTGTTATAAGCAGCAGAAAACTGACAAATACCACAACCTATTCAAAACCTGGAGGACTTTATAGATAAGCAAATACAATGTTGAGCAGAGTTCACTGGCAACTGTACATCACTCACAAAAATTATGCAGGTCTCTCCCCGGCACTCAGATTATAAAATGCACAGCCACATAACTCAGACAAATTGTGATACATGAGATATTTCATTGGATCCATCTGATAGGCTTTTGTGGTTGTTCTGGTGCTTTGTTTGTTCCTTGTATTTTAAATTCCTCCTTTGGTGAAATTAAAGGAGTTGAGAGGCAAGTAAGAGCTAGGGACATAAATTTGGACATCACCTGGGTGTTGATGGAACGCACAGCTGGGGGGCTGGAGATAAGGTGGCCCAGGGAATGAGCGTAAATAGAGAAGTGGACTGAGGACCGAGTCCTGAGCACTCAGGCACTCAGAGGACAGCAAGGAGAGTGGGTCTAGGGCCAGAGACTAAGGAGGAAAATCTGGAGAGTGTGGTGCAAGAGAAGGTAATGAATGAATAAACAAAGGAACAAATGAATAAATGAATGAAGGCAAGCCAGGATTCTTAAAGTTCGAGGATCCCTCTTTTGCCATTTCTAAGTGATCTTCATTTCCAAACTGGTATCAGAGGCTATTTTATGAGGTTTAGTGCATCTGTTGGACCACTGGTCTCTCAGAATTTTTTTGCTTTGGTTTCGCACTTTATTGATGTATCGTGCATCTTTGGCTGATAGATTTTTGATGTTATAGAATTTAGCAATGACTTTTAGTCACCTTTTTTAGTAAAAATGCCTTAGCTCTTGGAGAGTGAGTGCAGCTCAGGCTGACATGTTACCCAGGTGGGGTTCATGCCCGCTGGTTTTCCTGACATGCCAGGCATCTTTGCCTCTATTTTACAGGCTGGGCATTTTACAGATAGATGAGAACCATGGACTAATTTTACACAGCTAGTATGTATTTTTGTAGACCAAGCATGTCTTTGATAACCAATTGTCTAAAGACCTGTGGGGACATCCATAATCTGTTAGGTTACAAAACTGTTTCTTCTCTAAATAGAAGCATCATCTATCCACACCTTCCAGGCATTTTGTGCTCAGGCTTGCCAGATGAAAATAAATTTGAATAAAGCTAGTACCATTTATAAGATATGAAGCTGACATAGTGCCCTCACCTTTAACTCAGCTGGCCACTTGCCCCCTCAGCTTTAACTCAGCTGGCCACTTGCCCACTGGGCATCCTTCAGATGCAGGGGAGCACTGTAGCTATCACAAAGAAGCTAGATCTGCTGGTGGTGCCAAGATTTTTCCAAGATTGAGCCTTTAACTCAGCTGGCCACTTGCCCACTGGGCATCCTTCAGATGCAGGAGAACACTGTAGCTATCACAAAGAAGCTAGATCTGCTGGTGGTGCCAAGATTTTTCCAAGATTGAGGAAAATGAGTAAAGGATTTTATGATCTTCCTTGTTCTGCTGACAACAAATCATATGCAATTAAAACATCAAGAACACTGTTGATAATTTTAGAAGAACCAGCAGAATACAACTTTGGCCAAGATCTTATTAATGTTGGAGACCAGCCAAATGCCACAAAAAATTGTTGAACTTGTGTACTTATGATTACTTTGAGATCTTGGACATTCCCTTGATATCACATACACTAAAGAAGAATGCATCTAATTAACATGAATGGTGAATTGTAGCATAAAATGGCTAGTTAAGCAAGAGTTCCTAGGGACTATTGCCCAGAGTTCTTATATAAAGTGTAAATATTTTCCTTCTCTCTCTTTCTTCAATAAGGTGGACTGTGTAAGCCACTTACAAATAATTTTATATTGTGCATTTTCTTCTGACATGCACACTTACTGCAACTGTATATTGATTTGGGAGTAAGCCCAAAGCCTCTGCACTCGCTTTGGCCTCAGACCACTTTTTGTTTGTAGGCATTACTGAAGGGCATTACCCAGCAACAGCACATCCCAGCAAAGAGCAAACCCCGCTTCCCAGGATAAATACTAGGACACCAAGAACACTGCACCCTGCCTGTCAAGATCCCAGGTGCATTCATGAACTTCCTGCTCCCAGTGGCAGCTCTGGACTTGACCCTTAGTCCAGCATGTCCTCTCAGTTGGACTCCTTCATACTACTGGCAGTACACGCCACTGTGCTGCCCACTCTCCAGCATTTGCCCATTTAGTTTTCAAAAGGGAACAAGTGTTAACTCTGTTTTGCTTCTTTGTTTCTCCAAAAGCCCCTTGACCCCTGGCTGAGGTATTTTATTGTGTAACAAGCCTCACCTGTATGGTCTGGCAGCCTTTGGAAGTCCACAGGCAGAGCCATTCCATCCAGACAGGAATATGAAAAGGGAAGGTTACCCTTGCTCCTCCCCTGCTCCTCTGTGTCTCCGTGCAGACGGAGACACAGAAGACCCCTGAGCCCCAGCACCAACTGTACAGGGGACAGATGAGGATTGTCAAGGGGATGGTAAGACCTTCAATCTCCAGCACACAAAGCAGGCCCTGACAAAAGGTTTCTTATTGGTGGTTATGATGAACAGCCTCATCTCAGGAGATATATGCTTGTTGTATGACTTTTTAAAGAAATGGCGACATATGGACCTTTGGCAAGATTCACGTAAAACAAGTGGTGGAGATGAGTGCCATATGCCAGCAAAGGGCTCTGTAGCCTTCCAGTTGAGCAAATGGGGGAAGAGCCAGTGGCTTTATGCAGGGTTGGAAAAGAATGCTCATGAGAAGTAAGATCAACAGGGCAAACTTTTTAATAATTTTCTAAAGCACCAGACCTAAAGATGAGGAAGGGAGAACAATTAGGGACGGTTAGTATTAGCTGCAAATGAGTTTCCTAGCTTTTAAAGGACATAGGTAATTAATTTATAATAGCGTACTGAAGAGAGCAGGAAAAACTAGATAGACAGGTGGCAATTCTTGGTGCACAGACTCTAAAGCAACACTGTCACAGTGGTAGCAATGTGACAGTTTGCTCAGCACTCAATGTATCCTTGAAGAGTGGCACTGGTTGTATAGTGTGGCTGGCACTATACAACAGTTAGTTGTATAGTTAACAGTTGCTTCTGTTTACTGATCGTTAGCTACATTCCAGACACTGCACTAAGCACATCACAGGCACTGTCTCATTCAACCCTACAGCCTTGAGATGAGGGGACTATTATCATCACCTTTTCACAGCCAAGGACAGTGAGGCTCAGGGACACTTGCCTAGGTCAGCAGGGTCTGTCTGACTCCAGACTCAAGCTCTCAATCACTACAGTAAGCCGGAAGAATAAAGATGCCAGATGCCTTGAAATAGGACAGGAGACAAATGGACTAAGAGTTTAGGAAAATTCTTTTTCATGGAGAAAGTTAAAGAAACTAATAATAGGTCTCAACCAAGTCTTGTGTATTCTTCTTGCTTTCAGAGGCCCTAGGTATCTCCTGTTCCAGAAGACCATTTGGTGGCATATCAGTCTGGGCTGGTTGAGCTCAGCTGACCACAGCAGCAGTCAGTGAACTTCCCCCAGAGAACAGTGCCTGTACCTTGACCAAACTCTTATCTCTACTGTCCATCCAGAAGTGCTGGTCCCAGTGAGGCCCAGGGAGAGCCCAGGGATGGCTTGGCCCAGCCCTTCATCCTGCAGGGCAAGCCTGTCTTTCAGGAGGTTGAAGAGATGCCAGCTTTGATTACCTTCTGAAGGTCCCATAGCAGTGGTCCAGAGTAGGTGCTATGGCAAAAAAAAAAAACAAACACACCAGGCAACAGCAACAACAGAAGATAAAAGACATCACTCTGGGTATAAATAAGAGAAAAACCAAACACACCAGGCAACAGCAACAACAGAAGATAAAAGACATCACTCTGGGTATAAATAAGAATGGGAGAAACTGGGTTAAGCAAACATAAATATTTCTTTTAAAATGGGACAGGAAGAAGGGAAGTGGTGGATCAATGGGTACAAAGCTACGCTGTCTATTCTAAGTGAATTGATACACAGTACATGCATATATTGAAACAACACACTATACCACACAAATATGTACAAATAAATGTTAAAATTTTAAAAAGAGAGGGAGATTGTTGGAAAGTAAGCACTTAAAATGGCTTTATAAAATGAAATGTGTTTTATAAAAAATTAAGACACTGCAAAAAAGTACAAAATCTAAGTTGAAGAAACATTACCCAGAACCTCTCCACCCCAGAAATAACCATCATGAACATTTGTTGAGCATCACTGCAGACACCTCTCCGTGCTTATGGACAAAGAGAAGAGAGAAGTAGCCTAGATGCATGTGATGATTCAACAACAGATAAAACTGTTAGAGGAATGGGATCATATTATATGTAAAAATATTATTACTTGATATTGACTGAAGAAAAACAAGTGAAGCTGAGGGAATTGATGGACTTCCTTAATATAAGCCATATTCATTCCTACAATCTACTGCTAAAATTAAGAAAAGAGATTATGAAAGTGTTAAGAGATCAGAGGCTCCAGCTTCTTCAACTGAGTGCTTTGACTTCAGCCAGAATCCTGGCCATGGAAGATGGGGAAATAGACACGTACACTTTCTCCCCTTCCCTGCTTACAACTCCCAGTTCTGTTATACTGTTGGACATTATCTGCATCTACAGCATTTACATTCTTTTTTGTGGCTATAGATGCCACAGTTAACTTAATTTCTATTGAAATGGAGCTAGGGTATTCACCTCTATTCTTTATCCCATGTTCTCTCCATTCCCAAGTTCTTTATTTCAGTTCTTTTTCTGGCTATCTGGATGTTGTACCCTAGTGGCTTATTAAATTATTAACTACAGGTTCTT
>NW_007739785.1:27673-28334 GCF_000696425.1 Galeopterus variegatus
CTGTTATTTTAGGAATTTTTCAACTATTAAAACTTTGAATATTTTGATGTTCTATTTGCTTTGTTCCCTTCCTCAGGAATATTAATTATGTATGTATGTTGGTTCTCCTTTGCCCTTGGTATCTATTACCTTCTTTAAAATAATTTGATTTTGTGTGGATTCCTCATTCCGACCTGCCATATCCCCAGTGTGTTTTCAGAGCTTATATGTATGTGTGTGTGCATATGTGCATGGTGTGCATTTGTGTGCATGTGTGTGTGTGTGTGTGTTTATTGTTCCTTCCAATGCAATTTCTGCCTCCATGACAGTTTTTTCTTTTTTCCATTTATTTCCTGGACTTTACCAACACTCTTTTCATTGTCTTTGGGTATGTTCTAATATCACTTTCTTGAATTCTGGTGACTCTTTCCATGACAAGGCCATGCTATCTGTAATTTCTTTAAGACTCAGGTGAACCACCTGTGTTCTGAGGTTGTCCTCTTATGATGTGTGTTCTTTATCTGATTTTGCTTCTATTCCTTTCCTACTTCAAAAAGTATTAATTTTTAATTGTGCAGTTTATATGCGTAGTACCCTTGTTGATTCTATTCAGCATTTTATTCAACTTTGAATAGAACCTGCTACCAGCAGAGGAATAACGTGGGAGAAGGGATGATAATGA
>NW_007739785.1:33799-34015 GCF_000696425.1 Galeopterus variegatus
CCATTAGAGTGCAAGTCAGAGTGAAGATATGAAATGGGATTATTAAGTTTTACTTTATAACAAAACTTTTCTGGATTTCATTTCCATTTGAATATGAGCTTGTATTTTTACATCCCAAGGTATCTGGTTGATATTATAAGTTCTTTTCTAATATACATGATTTTATAAAAGTTGAAAGGAAAAGTTGTCATGGCATAAGGACTAATTTTTTTTTTT
>NW_007739786.1:0-21860 GCF_000696425.1 Galeopterus variegatus
TATTCGCCTTTTGTTGCTCTTGGATATGCAATCAATACTCTGGTATCACAGCGCACAGCTCAGGATCACGCTGTCTCCTGTCACAGCTGCTCCAGACCCATCGCCATCTTAGAACCTGTAGATGTCACTTTTCAATGATCACTTTCATTTCATCATTTCTTTTTCTATTTACTGTAATTAATCTTTATGTTCTCTCCAATTTTTTTCTCTCCTTCCATTTCCACCTTCTTTTCCCTCCTCCATTCTTTCTTTGCTCATTCTTTTGTTTTTATTTATTTATTTATAGCAGCTGGCTGATATGGGGGTCCGAACACTTGACCCTGGTGTGACAACACTGTGCTCTCACTGACTGAGCTAACCCGGCAGCCCTCTTTTAAAAACATTTTTTATTGATAAACAATTGTATATATTTGTGGTGTGAAACATGATGTTTTGAAATACCTGTACATTGTGGAATGGTTACATCAAGCTAATTAACATGCACTACCTCACATACTTATTTTTTTGTGGTGAGAACACTTATAATTTTCTCTCAGTGATTTTAACAAGACATTGTTATTAATTGTAGTCACCATGTTGTACAATAGAGCTCTTGAACTTACTTCTCCTAACTGAAATTTGGTATCATTTGACCAACATCTCCCTAATCCCCCCCTCCTGCCCCAGCCCCTGGTAACTGCCTTTCTACTCTCTGCTTCTATGAGTCTGACTTTTTAAAATTCCACATTTAAGTGAGATCATGCAGTCTTCATCTTTCTGTGTCAGTCTTATTTTGTTTAGCATAAGGTTATCCAGGTTCACCCATGTCACAAATGCTGCTCATCCTTTCTCTCTCCAGATATTTTTTAAAAATTTGTTTCTGTCCATATTATAACCTTAGCCGACCAGAGCCAGCACTGAAAGCTTGAGAGTTGCTGATTTCAAATCTCTCATATTCCTCTGCTTAATAGTTAATATAGATTTCCCCCCGTTTCAATTATACTTCATTTTTAAAAAAGGTGGCAGCATCTTTAGTAGATCATTTGGTGCCTTTGTAGATCCATATACTTTTTAAGACTCATGGCTTTAAATATAGATGTTTTAAAATTATAGTTTATGAAAAATATGAATTCAATTACTGTGTAGTGGACATAATAGTTATCTACTGAAAGTAGTCTCTGTGTCAGGGCCTGTTCTACATATTTCATACTTATTAACTCATTTAACTACCTAGAGGAGGGCTGGCCAGTTAGATCAGTTGGTTAGAGCACAGCCTTATAACACCAAGGTCATGGGTTCATATCCCCATACTGGCCAGCCATCAACCCCCCCCCCAGAACAAAATATAAGTAAATTTAAATGCCTTGAAGGGCAAAACACATGTATGCATATCTGAAAATATTATTTTTTAAAAAGGTCTTTGGGGGGAATAAAATCCTATATGCCCATTAAATAAAATGAGGAAAATACAAATCAATACACAGGAGAAATTAGCTTGCATGCATAATCCTAATAAAATCAGTTAACATTTTGATATATATCCTTACAAATGCATATACGTTTTAAAGACATACATACATACAATTGAGATCATACTGCATACTTTTTTTTTCTTTTTATTACATACATAATTTTGTGATAAAAAATTTCTTGATATTGAGATGTGGGCTGTAGATTAGCTTCTAGGAGGGAACCACAGCCATGCATATTCCCCTTACTGAAGAAAGGTCCTCTTCCTTTTGGAAAGGTGATCATTTCACATTGCGACATGTCTTCAAATTGGAGTGGCAAGGATGACAAGTGGTGGTGACAAATGACAGATTAGGAGGAAATAAATGAAGGTTATTATCCTAAAATCTCTTTGTGGTGAACTTACAGTTATTTTTGAGGAAACCAGTGAAACATTTCTGGATTTCTATGAACCATATCATCAAGCATGCATCTATCAACATTTTCCAAAGGGTGATGCATATATTTTGCTTGGTTTGGTTTGGTTTTTCCTAGGGTGATGCTTATAGTAAAAGAGGCATCTCAGATGCCTTGAGGAGGTAACAGGTAGAAGAGAAGACTAGTATTTGGTTTCCTAAAATAGCTCCTTACATTGATACTTCTTATTGTCTATTAGATGAAAACATAGAACAGATATAATGGTAAACTTCTATAAAGAGGTTTCATTAAGAACTAATATCTTTGGCCTAGTCTGGAAAAGGATGAAAACTGCAAGGTTTAAAATGAATGTCTCGGAACTACAGGTGGGGCGATTCTGAAATTCTTGGAGTATGTCGTAAGGAGCTAAATCACACACTATATGTTAAACCAGAGGTAGCCTTATAACTCAGAAAGGGAGGGGACATAATGATCATTCATCATAATGAATTGAGGTTCACAGTGGAACTACAGGTGGGGCGATTCTGAAATTCTTGGAGTATGTCGTAAGGAGCTAAATCACACACTATATGTTAAACCAGAGGTAGTCTTATAACTCAGAAAGGGAGGGGACATAATGATCATTCATCATAATGAATTGAGGTTCACAGCAACCAGGATTAAACACATAGTAAACATATAACAAACCAGTTGTAAACCATCTGCCTTGGGGTTGATATAACTGGTAACTTTTGTTCCCATCATTAGTGCATTAGACACAATGGGAATTTCCATAGATGAGTAATACAGTCTGATTAATCTGAGGAAATCAAGGGCAGCTGGACTTTGAAAACATCTACTGAACTTATGTGAGGAATCAACCTATAGGTGTGGGGTGATTTATTACTACAAGTGAGAACACACTAATTTTACTGTGAGGCTAATGCCGACTAGTGTTTAGCTGTGTTCAGGTGTCAGTGGCACATGGTTAATACTCCATATTACTATAATAAGATCTTTAAAACATAGCAGTTTTTTTGAGTTTTTTTATTGAAAGATAATTGATTACATATATTTGTAGGGTACAGAAATGAGGATCAGTACATGTGTACAATATGTGGTGATCAAATCAGGATAATTGGTATACTCATGTTTACAAAATGTAATCAGTCTTTGTGACCCTTAAATAATTTCTCACTAATCCCCTCTCCCTTTCCCATCTCTAATAACCACAATTCTATTCTATCTCTTCTATTCTTGAAAGTTTAATGTATTATTGTGACTCTTTCTCTCTCTCTCTCCCCTTCCTCCCCCCACTCCCTCCCTCCCTCCCTTCCTTCCTTCCTTTCTTCTTTTCTTTTCTTTTGTTCTTTTAGCTCCTACTTATGGGTGAGGACAAGCAGTATTTCTCTTTCTGTGCCTGGCTTTTTTCACTTAACATAATTTTCTCTAAGTTCATCCATGGTGCTGTAAATGGTAGAATTTCATTTTTTTATATGGCAGAGTAGTATTCCACTGAGTGTATATATCATATTTTTCCTTTTTTTCTTTTATGGAATCATAAGATTCTGTTCCATATTTTTGGGATTCAATGTTGACATATGTTGATCAAATCAATATTATTAGTATGGATATTGTTACAAATAGTACTTATTCTTTATGCTCCTTGTCCAATATCTCCCCTATCTCCCTCCCCATCCCCCCTCCCACCACTGATATCCCTAGATTTCTTCTCTCCCTCTGAAAGAGTAATGGTTACTGTGTTGATTTGTTGCCTAGATGATCTGTCCAATGCAGAAAAGTGTGTTCAGGTCCCCCCATTATCATAGAACAGATGCTTCTTCTGTCACTCTGGAAAGGGCTTTGTGGAGAGACATCCTCTTCTTTTGTTTGTTCTCTACTGGTGACTCTCCTTGTGTCAGTGCACTCCAGTAGCTGGAGGACCATCTGCATGGGGTTGTGATGTCTAGCCACTTTCACAGCAGCTGTGGTTACTATGGTGGCTGTGGTAGAACACCCACAAGGAGGTGATGTTTTTGGTGTGCTTCTTGGCACTGGCAGTGTACCTGGCTGTAGTGGGGGGAGTCCGGTCCCCAACTCAATGCCCCAGGCCCCTGGGCAGGGCCCTAAGGCACTGGTGGTGTGCCTGGGTGTGGGAGGGGTATCTGGTCCCCAGCTCCAAGCCCTGGGCCCCCAGGCAAGGCCCCAAGTCACTGGCAGTGTGCCTGGGCTGGAACTAATTTCTTGTCCTTTGCTTACTTCTAAAATGGGGGAACTTCCTGTGGGAACCAGTACTTGAGCTGTGTTGTTGAGCTAGATTGCTGCTTTGCTGCTGTTTCCCTAGGGAAGACTTTTTGTGCAGCTCAGGGTTTAATGGCTGATCATTTAGGTACTTCCACCTCCTGGGTTGTGTAGAAACTCTGATCTGGGACTGAATCTTTTCATCAAACTGCACCCCATGCAATTCTGCATTCCCAACCAGTCTCCTCTGAATGGTCCTGTGCTGAATGGGAGGCAGGTCAGCTGTCCTTGCTGTGTCCCAGTGTTCTCCTCGTGGACCTGTCTCCCCCACTGCCTGTGCTCCAAACACTTCCCATGGGATGGGCCATGTGTTGGTCCCTTGTGATGACTCACTGGCCTCTGTATGGCTCCTCTTTTTTGGTTGTTCTGACCCCTTGCTCCTGCATGGGTCCACAGGAACCTTATTAGTGGTCTTGCTGTCCTGGGGGCCGCCAAGACCCTTTTCTCCCCTGCCACCTCCAAGTAACTCCATATGAAGGGCACAGCAGTAGCTTCTGCTGGCTCCTGCTCCATGTGCTCATCAGCTTGAGCCTTAAAGTGGCCGCAGCCCAAAACCCTCAGAGCAGCTTTTTCTTTCTCTCATTGTGGTTTCTTCTGCCTTCATGAATTTTGTGGGTCTCTCCTCCTCTTCCTCTGAGCTCCAGAGGCCCCAGCTTGGCTGTTGTTACATTTTTATAGTTGTAAATTGGTTGATTTGTGGGAGAGTGTGACGCTGGGGACTGTCTCTTCCACCATCTTGACCGGAACCTCCTACCACAATTTTCTTATCCAGTCATGTGTTGATGGGCATTTAGTTGGATTCTAACTCTTGGCTATTGTAAATAGACTCTTGGCTAATGCAATAAACATGGGATACTTGTTTTTTCTTTTCCAGTAATGTGGAGTAGTTTTCAGCTGTGAAAGGATATTACAAAGAATACAGATGAAGAGAGGCATAGGGCGAGGTATGGGGGAAGGGGTGCAGAGCTTCCACGCCCTCTCTGGGCATGCCTCCTCCAGGAACCTCCACGCAGTCAGCTGTCTGAAAGCTCCCCAGTCCCTTTGCTCTTGGATTTCTTCATCGCATAAGCATGATTGAAACATGGACAACCATGTAGAAATGTTATTGGACAAAAAGGGTATGATCTAACACTAACAGACAGGGTGCGGAAATTCAGCAAAGTCTGTTCATTCAGATTCTTCTTGTCTCCCCATGCAGCCTTCCTTTTTCCTGGTAGAGGATGGAACCCTTCCTGAAATGGAGGTCTTATGTTCTATAATCAGATAAGGTAGGTCAGAGAATTTTCTGCCTCAGGGAGAAAAAGGAACACACAAAAGGAAAGAAGGAAAGGTCAGAGGGTAGGATGATCCAGGAACTGTGGACAAAAACCAATGTATAAATATCATAATGTCGGGCCGGCCCGGTGGCGCACTGGAGAGTGCGCCGCTTGGGAGTGTGGCGGTGCTCCCGCCGAGGGTTCGGATCCCATGTGGAGACCGGTTCCCGCTCACTGGCTGAGCGTGGTGCAGGCGCAACACCGAGGGTTGCGATCCCGTTGCCGGTCCCCGGTACGGGTGCGACACCGAGGGTTGCGATCCCGTTACCGGTCAGTAAAAAAGACAAAAAGGAAAATAAATAAATAAATAAATATAATGTCATTGCCCACCCCCTGGTTTTAAACATGGATCCATTATAGCAAAAGGATATGTGACATAAAAAATAATAGCATGTTACTAGAATCCCATTTAGTCATTAATAATTAGTTCAGTCCATTATTATATCATATGAATATGTTTTTCAGGGTGAAGCCACTCGTGTGTGTAGGCTTCTATATGATCTTGTCAGGATTCAAAAGCAGGAGTGGTCTCAGTAATGTATAGCTTCACCCTTTTAGGCACATGGTATAATTGACCTAAGGGACAATAATATCTCTTATTCTGAGCCTCTTTTGAGCTGTTAATATAATATTGTTTTTACTATTATTATTTAAGCTATTTATTTATTTATTTATTTACCCTCAGCTACTGTTTTCTTTTTTATTCATACCCGGACTTTTCCACCTTTGAAAAGGACATTCGGTTTGGCCACTGTGCTTGTAGGCACAATACTGGTTTAGTAAATGTCTCCTTCTCAGTCCTCTCCCATTTAGATAGGGTAAGGTTACACAGGTGTAGAGCTAGTCAGCTATATTTGCCAGCAGGCAATATAGCTGTAATCATTGTTAACTCCGATTTGCCAGATGAGGTGAAGACACAATCCATACCCATCAGGTTCTTAGGAATTTTGATATAAGGTTTAAAAACACAGGTAAGTATGTATAATTACAATATGTCCATTAAACTTAAAAAACAAAAACAAAACAAAACAAAAAAACAGGCAACTGAAAAAACGACAACAACAACAAAAGTACTGTTACAGCTTTTTGTTTAGAAATCATCCCTGTTTTCAGCACTTGTATTTGTAAGACCTGGTCCTAAGACCACTGCATCAGGTAGGAAATAAATAAATAAATAAATAAAAGCAATAAAATTAAGGTGATATGGGGAAGAAAGAAAGTATAACAGCATCCTTCCCCACCTGTTCTTCCTCAGATCCCCTAGGAACACAGAGGAAAATGTAATGGAGGACACTCCTTTAGTCCCATTCACGCTGAGTGTGAGCACAAATGCGTGGAGGCATGCAAGCCAGCCTTTTTGCTTTTATCTCCCCCTGATTTATTTAAAAAAATTTTTTTTCGTTTCCTTTATTAACTTTAATCACATTTTCAACAGGTAGCCAAGAATGAAGCTTTGACAGTTAGCCATAAATTCACACAGGCAAGCATTGTCAATTTTCTGTAGTCACGACACTGAGATAACAAGAGAGTTGGATATTTTCTTTCTTGTGCCTTTATTTTTCTGAAGGGCAATAAAAAATATTTGAAAGATTTATCCATATCTCAAATTCATTTACCATAAATCTCTTTAAATTATTCCATTTACTTTTGGTTTATGGCAAATAAGAAATCAACTTAGTTCTTCAATTAGATTGTTAAATGCAGATTTTTAAAGATCATGATGATGACAGAATTGGTATATATTTCATCATAACTCACCTACTTATGAGAACAGACATCAACACAAGGATTTACATTTAACATGGTTCATTTGCCATGTGGGCAAACACTTCCGGTTCATTCAGAACCACAATCTTTATATGGTTCCAGAGGGACTCCTTGGCAGATTTTGCTGATTACTCATTAAACAGTTGAAACATATATAGACATTATTTATCTTATAAAACTTACCAACAGCAAAAGAGACACAAAAATGAGGTAAAGGGACTCCTTGGCAGATTTTGCTGATTACTCATTAAACAGTTGAAACATGTATAGACATTATTTATCTTATAAAACTTACCAACAGCAAAAGAGACACAAAAATGAGGTAAATACTATGGGCAAGATTATGGTTCTCGGAAAGGCTAAATGTAAAAATATTTTTGGTAAGTTTTCCTTCTAAACATGTTTTAAAAGCTGAAAATATTAAGTGCTGGAAGACCACAAAATGTGACACATGTGTCTTGTCACCCAGTGAAGCACACGGGATTATGCTGTACTGCAAAATATGCAACCTTTCCCAATGTGCAGTTCAAAGACCAACATGGCCATCTTTGCCATAGTGGAGACGATGTTTTAACCCTCACCTCTCTTAAATGTGATCTCTGCTCCAACAACAGCTGTGTTTTTGCCTATTTTACACATGGAAAAACACTTTATACATTCTTCCAGTAGCCAGGGAGGCTATGACAGGCAGCTTTTATACCTGCCTTTTAAGCCACAATAATAAATTAATATTAACCCTGATTAAGAATGAATTAAATTATCTTTTTCACTAAAAATTCTATATTTAAAGTTCTTTGAGATAATCAGTGGAAAAGAAGATCAATTCTGATTAAGAAAGAGTATATTTATCCTATTTTTCATCCTTGTTCTCCCCATCAAATAGTCACATACAGGCACTTAAAACTGGAAAGATGTAGCACTCTCTCCTTCTATTAAATGTTTGACATGGACTCCAGCAGAAGTTTCTTTTTTCTTATATAAGAATGCCACCGAATATATCACTAAGCTCAAAACACAGGCTAAATGGTTTGGTGGGAATATTTTTTAGGGGCAAAGTCAGTGTTTCATCATCAGTCTGTCATTGCAATTCAAGTTCTTAAAAGGTTGAAAATTGCACTATGTCTTTTTTCTACTTTGGCACATTGTTCTTTAAGGCTCTCCATGGCTTTTCTATGCTCTTCTTCCACTTCAGCCCATTTGTTGGGTTTGTCTTCCATGAAATCCTCCCACTGGACTATATGCTGTTTCTCACTAGCAAATAAATGGTCATTATGAATAGTTTTGGAGGCTGGAAGTCCAGGGGGCACATATGGTGAGGGCCTTCTTCTGGGTGGGCCCCGTGGCAGCACAGAATCACACAGTGAGAAATGCTACCTCCCCGTTTCAGACTACCGATTTTTGTATTGCCTGTTCCACTTCTGTATAAAACTATTACTCTGAGGTGGATACCTCTCTGTCCAGTGCTGGACATTATGTGCTGTACAGTGTGTCTGTCCTTGGTCTGAGGAAGTGATGGTTGGCCGTCCAAATAGTGTAATATCTCATGTTGTGTGTGTGTTTTTTTAATAGCCATCTGAGCATTTGTATCTTTTACTGGGTGAGTAAAACCCAGTACAGAACCAGGATCTTTTTGTCAAGACCCATTTGTAGTCCCTCAGAGTTACCAGCATCAGTTTCACTTGCCAGCTATGTTTAGGGCCTACCCACTGGCGAATATGCCTCTTAGCTATGGGCAGTCTCTGTCTCTCTTGCTGACAAACAGAACAGTCCTTATTGGCATTTTGTGCCTGAGAGGGTATACAAGGAACGTGTCTAGAGCCAGCCCATCTCTGTACTTTTGCAGGACCTCTATGTCCACTCATTTTATGAACCCAGTTGGCTACCTCAAGTGAGCACATCAAAAGGTGGTTCCAATCACATTCTGAACCTGGAGGTGGCGGGGGGTATCATTTTGACAGGTGTTTAAATGTCCTAATTTAATGTACTGTTCAAATTTTTATAGAGCTGTGCCCCACATGGTCTCTTTAAGAGACCAGGTTTCCATTGCATTCCATTCCATTCTCTCTGGCCATGTGACCAGGCCATTGGCTGCTGTCCATGTGTCATTAAAAACTTGAACACAGGGGCTTTCACCAATGTTTAATTTTCCCATCACTGCTAGGAAAACAGCATGTAATTTCAGCCCACCAAGCTGATTTGTTTTTACTTTTTTGATCAGTGTGGCATCTCTTCAAATAGAATGTTATTTGTTCACCTTGGAACTGTCATCCACAAATCAAGCAGTTCTTGGTCGGTTAGTTGAGAACTGTTTACAAAAGCACTGTCCTGGCGTGGATAGAANGCAGTTCTTGGTCGGTTAGTTGAGAACTGTTTACAAAAGCACTGTCCTGGCGTGGATAGAACCTAGCGGCTCCTCACACAGTTTTAGAGTCAGTCCTAGGAAAAAAGATTCTCCCCGCTCATGAGTATTTCCCCCATGCTTTTGCCAGGTAGCATGACCCTGTATAAACCATTTAAATTTTTTAGTTCAAAGTCACAGTTGTCATTCCTGGGAGGCACTCACAGGCTTTTTTCACAAGCTCCTATCTAGGATCTATAAAGGGCTATTGCACAGTTTGTCCACACCAGGACTCCAGCTTTTGCTCTACAATCCATGGGCATAGGTAATCTTACTGGTTCCCATTTAGTAAGTCCTATTAATATTGCTAGAAGGGTGGATTTACACTCCTTCTGTTTTACAATACTAGTAGGGGATACATTCCCCAGTCAGATACAATGTCATTCACATGATATATTTAGGTAAAAGAGATGCAACCACTTCACGTGAAACCTGTTCAAGTATACTAACTCTCCTATGAACTTTTCTTAATTTCTTCATCCCTTACTTCCCCAGCTGTGGCCTCTATTAGAACTTTATCAACTCTAGCGGCTCCTCACACAGTTTTAGAGTCAGTCCTAGGGAAAAAGATTCTCCCTGCTCATGAGTATTTCCCCCATGCTTTTGCCAGGTAGCATGACCCTGTATAAACCATTTAAATTTTTTAGTTCAAAGTCACAGTTGTCATTGCTGGGAGGCACTCACAGGCTTTTTTCACAAGCTCCTATCTAGGATCTATAAAGGGCTATTGCACAGTTTGTCCACACCAGGACTCCAGCTTTTGCTCTACAATCCATGGGCATAGGTAATCTTACTGGTTCCCATTTAGTAAGTCCTATTAATATTGCTAGAAGGGTGGATTTACACTCCTTCTGTTTTACAATACTAGTAGGGGATACATTCCCCAGTCAGATACAATGTCATTCACATGATATATTTAGGTAAAAGAGATGCAACCACTTCACATGAAACCTGTTCAAGTATACTAACTCTCCTATGACCTTTTCTTAATTTCTTCATCCCTTACTTCCCCAGCTGTGGCCTCTATTAGAACTTTATCAACAGGTTTGGAATCACAGTGCATTGGGCTTCTGTGTCGAGGAGCCCAGAAAATTTTTCTCCCTCCTTGACCATTTTACCCTCTCTTGTGCAAAAGTCTTCAGGTCCCCAGCAGGGTGTTGAGCCAAGAGACCCTGGCCTGATTTTCAATTTTTATCTTAATTAATCTGTTTAAACATTGCCCTAGGCAATTTTTGGTTAGCTTCTTTCATTGTAATCTCTGCCTTTTGACTTTTTAAATTTGTCCAAACTGGGGTAAATATGGCAAACTTGTTTGGAACCCTTTAAGGTTGAGGGACTAGCAGGGGCTCCTTTTCGTCCACCCAACTTTTGATAGTGTTGTATTAAGGTGTCCATTTTAACTGCATTAATTTCCATTTTATTTATTTCTTAATAACAATCTAAAAATTTCCACCCACTAGGACTAGTCCCACCATCCTCCTCCCCTTTTTTAGTTTTACCTTTACCAATGTTTTCTTTATTCACCTTATTTTATTCTTTAATAACTGTTTAAAAAATTTTTTTTTCTGGAATGACTCCTTCTACTCTCCCCTCTGCCATTCTCCATTCTCTTGTTAATTACCCTAATGTTTTTATTAGCATCTGTGAGACCCATATGGGGAAGCTGAGACAGCAAACTTGATAATGCTTCCCTGATTGTAACTCTATTTTGCAGTAATAAGGTTACATGGGGTTTTTTTTTTTTTCTGGAATGACTCCTTCTACTCTCCCCTCTGCCTTTCTCCATTCTCTTGTTAATTACCCTAATGTTTTTATTAGCATCTGTGAGACCCATATGGGGAAGCTGAGATAGCAAACTTGATAATGCTTCCCTGATTGTAACTCTATTTTGCAGTAATAAGGTTACATGGGGTGCCATGTAAAGGGACCCCCTTAACCACAGCATTTACCATGACCTGGGTAACAGGCATAGTCAGTGGGTGAATACACAGATCATCATAAAGCTAGTCCCACAAGACTTGCATATGAAGCATATAAGCTGCTTCATCTGGGGTGTTCCACTTGGCAGTTATAAAGGGTTTTGGGCAGTCCCCCTTCTCATGGTAAACAGAGTTTATCCTGTCTACCAGGCTGATTGTTCCCTCAGGAATAACCTCCTCTGTGTCTGAATCATATACAGCTGTCTGTGATTGTTCCAGTTAGCCAGAGTTTCTTCATGAATCCAAACATAATTTTCCATTTGGTGGCATCTAAAACCAGAGATATTGTCCCTAAATTAGTTACTTTCACAATCCATTTTAGTAAAGGCCCCTCAGGAAGCTGATGATACTGATCTGTAAAATGAAACGATTCCTTCCCATTATACCCTCTGGTTTCGATTGATACTTGTTTTTTTCTTCCCCCACATTGACTACCTTCTTGGTAACCAGGGGTCTTAGTGGTACTGCCTGCTGTCCCTGCATAATTTTTTCCTTGGAAGACAGCTTTGAGGCTAGGGGCCAAAGCTCTGACTCACTGAAATCTGATGGTCTAGCATCAAGGTCTGACACAGCATTCTTGTTTCCTTTCATTTTAGCTATTACAGATAACAATAACTAAAGGATTAAACAGTCCACTTTTTTCTTGTTACTTTGCATTTCCTTTTGCATCCCTTGAACCAACCCCCTGGGAGTTGGATCCATCTCTAAATTCCACTGATAACTTTTACCTTTAGTAACTGATTGCAGCACAGCTGTGGCTTCATACCACAGATGACCATATGGCCACCCAGGGATCAAAGGTTCCTCATCCCCCTATTATCCTTTCTCTTGCCAAACCACATGTTTCCATGAGCCAGGGCCTGGCTAGCAAATCCCACTTCTAGGACCAAATGTATGAATGTGAAAAACACAATGTACACACAAACTGTGTGTTTTACTATGTGCTCTCATAGCATAGTCATCAACCTGAAAGATCAATTTCTGTACCCAAATGTGTGGGGATTTGTCCCCACTAGCAAGTAAGCAAGTTTTTAGTGAACACCAGCTGGTGTCCTCTAATTCAATTTTAACACTATCTACCTAGAGATAACATCAGATTCCACAGGTTGAGGGCTCAGCCCCCAAGACTGAACCCCTCCCCTTCAGATGCCAGTCCCAAGTACAGGTTTCTGGAACTTCTGGCCAACCAGCTATAAATCAGGGTCCCTACAACCCTCTCCTTGGGTTTCATTAGTTTATTTGAGTGGCTTACAGGACTCAGGAAACACATATTTCTGTTTACTGGTTTATTATAAAGGATATTACAGAGGATACTGATGAAGACATGCACAGAGTGAGGCATGGAGGAAGGAGCATTGAGCTTCCATGCCCTCCCCAGTTGCACCACCCTCTAGGAACCTCTATGTGTTCAACTATCTGGCAGCTCCCCAACCCTGTGCTCTTGGGTTTCTATGGAAGCTTCATCATTTAGGCATTATTGAAATATGGACCTCCATCGAGAAATGTGATTGGACAAAAAGTTTATGATCTAACACTAACAGACTGGGTGGAGAAACCCAGCAAGACCTGTCTGTTCAGATTCTTCTTGACCTCTCTGTGCAGCATTCCTTTCTCCTGGGTATGGGGTGGGACCCCTCCTGAAATGAGAGTCTTAGGATCTACAATACGCTAAGGTAGATAAAAGACTTTTCTGCGTCAGAGAGAAAAAGAGCACATGAAAGCAGGGGAGGCAAAGGTCAGTAAGTAGCATGAGCCAGGAACAGTGGACAGAAACCAATATATAAATGTCATAATGTCACAAACTCTCTTCGTGCTGTGACACATATAGCAGATGATCATCTCATAAACAAAAAACACCAACACCAACTGAGGAAACCCAAAACATTATTAGAGATATAAAGCAAAGAGAAAGTAGATTTATTTTTGTATGTTTGTGACAGTTTTGCTTAAACATAATGTGAGAGGCTATAATATAGTCCACTGAGAGCCAAATAAGAGGCCAGCAAATTAATTATTTTCCCTCCAGTAGGGTAAATAGTGTAATGGTTTATGAAGGCTAGTTTAGTTTTGACATGGCATTCCTAGAATCATTTACAAGCACACAAGTAAAGAAAATTGCCATTTATTTTACAAGGAAAAATGGGATTAAACTAAATTTTAATTTTTTTTCTCTTATAAAATAATTTTAAGTTCTCTATTCCAAGGCAAACTAAATTGAGCAGAATTCTCTATGCCTTGGCATATTAAATATTGTGATGTGACTCTCTAACAGGGTAATAGAGCATGCACTCCTTGGAGCAGTGTCCTGGGACAATAGTTTGGGAAAAGCTTGTGAGATGATGAGAACCTGAGACTTGGAGCTGGAGACCTGTGGCTTGGTATTAATTCTGTCTCTCACTATGTGACCTTAGGCAAATAACCTGCCTTCTAAAACTTCAGCTTCATCATATGTAATCACTGGTAATCACAGTGTACCTCTAAGGTACATCATATGTAATCACTGGTAATCACAGTGTACCTCACAGTGTATTTTCTTTTGCAGTGCATACAAAAGAAGCTAGTGATTTCTTAATGACTAACATATTGTTGTTGGATAATGAATGCTTTTATTAGGAGTTTTTTTATTAGTTTGCTCCATAAGGGAGATGCTTATTCCTATTATAGATAGAACCAGCCTCCTACCACGTCTGAAATTTCTTTCTACTGATCTGGAATCGTGGGAATTTTCCCAGAACTAACATTTAAATCTCATTTATTGAGCAACTGTTAAACACCTACTGTGTACTATATAAGAATAAGACATTATTTTAGCCTTCAAATTTCTTACAATCCAATTATCACAATTTACTCTGGAGTCTTAACTCCTCAGTACCTAATGCAAAAATTTCATTAATTTCATTCTTAGTCTGCCCCCCTCCTTTTAGCTGATTATTATTTGTGTATATAGAATAAGGCCAAAGCTAAATATCAAACATAGGTGGACATTTGAACCAACATCTTCATCATTTGTAACTTCATATAGGAAATGGGATAAGCATGCTTTTAAAGGCTTCAATATTGTCTTAATGCTTGGAAAAGCTGTAACAACTTTAAAACAACAAGGAAAAAGGGAACTGTGCTATACACAGGGAAAAAAAGTAAGAGAAAAAAGTAAGAAAAGCAATGCATTGTTCTTATTATTTTTTAAATGTTAGAAAAATTGTAAAAGCATGTTTCACTTGGGTTTAATTGAGTGTATTAGTCCATTTCTGTTGCTTATAACAGAATACCTGGAACTGGGTAATTTATAAGAAAATGAAATTTATTGCTTACAGTTTCAGAGGCTGGGAAGTCCAAAGTCCAGGGAACACAGCTGGTAAAGAAAGGCCTTGGTGGTGACAGTATTGCAGGGGTCTCACTTGTAGAAAATGGCAGAGCAGAGAGAGAAAGAGACTAGCCTCCTCATTCACTCTTTTTAAAGCCCTCTGAACTATATCCATGACCACCATTTTTAACCCATTCATTATGGCATGGCCCTGCAATCTAGTCACCTCTTTAATGCCCCATCTTTCGATTACCATAATAGGATTTCCCACCCTCTTAACAGTGGAGGTCATGTTTTGGGGGACACTCAATCCAAGGCTTTGAAAGTTAACAATACTTCATCTTTTCAATGTATTTATTTGATATATAAAATTATATAAATTTATAATGTACAACATGATGTTCTGCTATAAGTATACATTGTGTAATGGCTAAATAAAGCTAATTAACATATGTATTACCTCACTTATTTATCATTTTTGTGTACGTGTTGAGAACACTTAAAATCTACTACTCTTACCAATTTTCAAGTATACAACACATTGTTAACTATAGTCACCATGTTTTACAATAGATCTCTTAAACTCATTTCTTGAATCTAACTCAAATTTTGCATCCTTTGGCCCTTTTCCCAGTCTCCTCCTCCCAGCCCCTTGTAATCCCCATTCTAGTCTCTGCTTCTAGACTATGGAGACTGAAGTATGATGCTGGTCAACACCCACCCAGGAAGTTGCTTGATGACTGTCTGAAACATTCAAGAGTGTCTGCATGTCTCTGCTTGGTCACTGCAAATCAACTTTCCACCACAGACCCCTACAAAACCTTTTGGCACCCCTAGGGGAGGTGGAGATGGTCTTTGAGACATAAGCGCACCATTTCCCCAGGCTGCTGACTTTTTGGTTAAAACTTACCTTTCCTTACACCAACACTTGCCTGTCAATTATTGGCTATTGAGCAGCAAGTAAATGGACCTTTGGGGTCTTGGTAACAAATTTGGCCACCCAGATGGGAACTGCATAATTTGGGCAGCCTCGCCCCTCAGCTGCTGCTGAGAGAGAGAGACTGTGGCAGCTCAGATGCACTGGTGCCTTGTGGCTAGCTGACCATGCAGCCGCGATGTTAAGGACTTCCCCAGTGGCTGCCAGAGGGTTTTTTTCCTCCTTGGACACTCCCTGTCCTCACAGCCAAAGTGCCAGATGCCTTTTTCACTTTCAGTTGGTGAAGGAAATGGAGCTGTTTGGACAGGCTGGTGAGAATTTTTGACCAGTAAGTCGCATCAATGCACACACTGAGAGCACCCTGCCACATTGATTGAACCCTTTTTGAGTTGTTTGGACCCAGTCAGGTCATTTGTGGTACTGAAGGCTGGGGAGAAAGGAACTCAAGAACTGTAATCTGGTTCACCAGGACAGAGAGTTTGTTTGCTAGGTGCCTGTTTGTTTCTGTTTGTCACTATGGCTGCTCATTCTAACTTTGTGTTGACCTTTTAAGAGAGGAAAACTCAGGGGTTTTCTGCTTGTCCTGTACCTATTATGGCAGCTGATCTGCTGGATTAATGCTGATACAGCTTGTCCTCCTGAGTTGCCAGGTACACCTTGGGAGAGTTTTGTTGTTTTAGTTAAATGCCAGCAGACTGCCAGTCAGACCCCTGTCCTTTTCTATTTAGGAATAGAGGGATCTACAGGCTCTTAGTCACTGACAGAGTCATTAAGTCTTCCTTCTCTCTTTGAGACAAACCAGTAGAATAATGCTTATGAGGACGTGGGTCCTGGTCATAATATCAGACCTAGATTTCAACTCCTCAGGGCACTCACTGGGCTCCTGAACTTTGAATTACATTGGTTACAACAGTGTGGGCTGGCCCCAAGCACTTCAACATTTCTTTTAAGAACTCTGTTTACTGAAGGAACTGCAATTCTGGTGTGCAGGGACACAACCCAGCACCAGTGAAATTCACATTTTCAGAATTATAATAATAATAATTGGCTCCTGGGGAACATCCATGCCCAGGAACCATTACAACAGTGTTTGTACACTCAGTGTCTGGCTATTGCTGATTCATTTGCGAAGGGGCCCCTATACCCCCTTGCTCTGTGGGCAATTTTTCAGACCATCAAGATATATAATTATACCTGGGTAAAACTCTGTAAAGTGTGTGTGTCCTCACTAGCCATTGCAACTCTCTAATGCAAAGTTGGAGACAACTTCTTGATCCGCATTCTCGCGTTTGGCACCACCACTGCCTCAGAAGACACGGGTGGAGCACCTTCAGTCCTGGCTAGGAATAAAAGAATTTTATCTGAGTGATCCAGTTATAGTTATAATCCCATGACAGAAGGAAAAAATGATTTTTTTTTTGTTTACAATACTGGTTGGCCCATATATACTTTAGACTTGGAAGGATATTGACCTCTAAATGGTTATCTTAATTACTATTCTATCCTCCAATTAAAGTCGTTTTGTCAGAAGTCAAGGAAATGAGATGAAAGTCCTTATGTATAAGCTTTTACGTTGTTACACAGTAAAGGCTCCTCACAAGGAGACTAACAGCTTATGGCCCAGAGGAAAAAAAGAAAGAGACATTGAGCCCCTCCTGGATAGCCCTTGTCCAGAAGAGAAGGCAGATGAAGAGTACAACTTGCTAACAATATTAAACCCTCCAGACCCACAGGTAATCAGAATGCTGCACAAGCACCAGGGCTTATTCCCATGGCAGCTTTGCCTTCACTACCTCCTCCCCAAAACTTTCCAGATCATTTGGAATCTGCTGGGGCTACTGACCCACTCCAGTATGGTCTCCCCCTCTAAGATCGACAGGGCACTCGTTTCTGCCTGGGTGTTCCCCTTTATGGTGCAGGGCAATTTCCATTAAGACAATACCCAGGTAGAGGTGGAGGTAGAGGAGGAGGACGAGGACGAGGAGGAGGAGGAGGAGGAAGAGGAGGAAGAAAAAGAAAAAGAAGAATCCAAGAGACAGATGATAGAGCAAGATCAAAACTCTAATGAAGAATGAGGAAGAAACGAGGATGAGGAGGAGGAGGAGGAGGAAGAGGAGGAAGAAAAAGAAAAAGAAGAAGAATCCAAGAGACAGATGATAGAGCAAGATCAAAACTCTAATGAAGAATGAGGAAGACCAGGATGATAAAATTTCCAAAACTTGTTGGAGCCTAAAGTTATTTCCCTACTGGAGCCCCAGGTGCAATTTACAGTGGAGAACCAAACAATTGCTCAACATGAGATACCCAAATGACTGAAAATACACAATGTGTGGTTCCCTTGGCCAGAGTCAAGGGAAAAAGGCAACAAAAATCTTTTCTCCAAGCTGTAGAATGCCAACTAGGGAATATAAAACTGAAGCATAGCTTCCTCCATATGTCAGAATGCCCAATCTTTCTGTTGGGCTAAGATTTTTTTTTTATGTAAATTAAATGCCCAAGTAACATTTTCTCCTGAAAAACAGCAACTCCATGGCCAGGTACACCCCCGCACCCAAAGCAAGCCGCCCTATGATTGCAGATGCAACTCACCCATCTAGGAAGAACCAGAGGAAGAACACAGATCACCAGAAATCTACAAAAGAGTGAGTAAGCTTGTTTGGGATACCTGGTTATGCCAAAACATGAAACCAGCAGCCATTGAATTGAAGGAAGGGGCACATGCTCCGCATAAGAGACAATACACCCTAAAAGGGAGTCCTTAAAAGACATCCAACCAGTTTTACTAGCCTTCAACAGTTCAGTTTTAATAACCTTAAACAAATTAGGTTTAATAACCTTCAGCAAAAATCATCCAGCAGAAACCTTGGCATCATTAGAAGCAGTTCTGCTGCTAGTTAAAGTTGCCATAATGCACTGCCTGAGTCATCAGAGAGATGATTCCCAAACAACTAAGGGAAGTTGAACAGCCAGCAGAACAGCAAAACAGGCAGCTAAAGAGATGCAGTTGTTAGGGAACTTTGATACCTCATGTGGATTTACCTGGCTTTAAGCCCTATTACATAGATTGTGATGAGGAACATGCTTATGAATGGGGCTTTACAAACTCTTTATAGAAAGTGAATACCCATGGGATGATATTACTCCCTGGAGCCCTAGTATACCCAGTTATGAAACAACTACATGAAGGGAATCATTATGGCCATGATGCTTTGTCAGATTAGTCAGGCCTTACTTAAAAGGACCCCATCTTCAGAGGACTACACAAAGAATTACTCAAGGATGCCACCCATGTGCTAGAAATAATCCTAAAACTGAAAAGTTCCCACCTAAGAAGGAAGTACAATAGAAAGGGATATGTCCCTTTGAAGACTGGCAACTAGATTTCACTTAAATGCCTCAAATTATGAGAAATTTTAAATTTCTGTTGGTGTTCATGGACTCTTTCTCTGGATGGTAGAAGCCTACCCCATCTGAACTTAAAAAGCCAAAGATGTAGCCAGGTTTTTGCTAAAAGAAATAATTCCCTGATTTGGCTTACCCAGAACAATACAAAGTGATAATTGGCCTGCGTTTATTTCAATAAAATAGGAGGTGAGTGAAGCTCTGCAAATCAAATGGAAACTACATTCATCAACTTCACTCACCTCCTATATTATTGAAATAAATGTAGGCCCATTATGAAGACCTCAGTCCACAGGAAAAACCAAAAAAATGAATCATACTTTAAAAGGACTCCAGCCAAAATTTGCCAGGAAACTCATCTGAAATGGGACAATGCATTACCCATTGCCTTGCTTCGTATTTGGGTGGCACCTAGAAGTGGGCTCAGACTGAGTCCTTTTAAAACTGTATATGGGAGGCTTTGCAGATGCAGCTGCCCCGAGTTTCTCCTTGCCACCCGTGGTCAACCCCACCATGTTCTTCAACATCGCTGTTGGTGGTGAGCCCTTGGGCCATGTCTCCTTCGAGCTGTTTGGGGAGAAATTTGATGATGAGAATTTCATCCCAAAGCATACAGGTTCTGGTACCTTGTCTATGGCAAATGCTGGACCCAACACAGATGGTTCCCAGTTTTTCACCTGCACCGCCAAGACTGAGTGGTCGGATGGCAAGCATGTGGTCTTTGGCAAGATGAAAGATGGCTGAATATCGTGGAAGCCATGGAGTGCTTTGGGTCCAGGAATGGTAAGACCAACAAGAAGATCACCATAGCCATCTGTGGACAGCTCTAATAAAGTTGGCTTGTTTTATCTTAACCACCAGACCATTCCTTCTGTAGCTCACAAGAGTACCCCTCCACCCCATCTGCTTGCAATATCCTGTAATCTTCATGCTCTCACTGCAGTTCATTGGGTTCCATATTTTCCTTATTCCTTTACAAGTCTTGCTGGATTGCAGCGCTAAGTTTATGATTACGAAATAAAAGCTAAATAACAAAAATAAATAAATAAGTAATTGTATATGGGAGACCCTTCCAAGCCTCTTTGTTTTTATTTCTATTTATTTATTTTAAAAATTTTTATTGAATCAAAATTGATTATACATATTTTGGGGGTTCAAATTTTTGTTGATCAAATTTATATTATATAAAATTATATAAATATATATAATTAGCATATATATTGTTACAAATTGTAATTATTCTTTATGCCCCTTGTCCAATCTCTCCCTATTCCCATGCCCCCTCCCCCCTCTAATTACCCTAGATTTCTTCTCTTCTTCTGAAAGAATAATGGTTACTCTGTTGATTTGTTGCCTAGATAATCTGTCCAATGCTGAGAGGTATGATTACGTCCTCCAGTATTATCATAGAGCAGATGCTCCTTCTGTCACTCTGAAATGGGCTTTGTGAAGAGAGACATCCTCTTCTTTTCTATCTCTGCTGGTGACTCTCGTGTCAATGCACTCCAGTGGTTGGCGGACCATCTGCTTGGTGGTTGTAGTGTCTAGCCACTTTTGCAGCAGCCATGGTTATTGTGGTGGCTATGGTGGGCCTCCCACATGCAGGTGATGTTTTTGGCATGCTCCTTGGTGCTGGCAGTGTGCCTGGTTGTGGGGAGTGTCTGGTCTCTGGCTCCATGCCTCGGGTCCCCAGACAGGCCCTGAGGCACTGGTGTGGTGTGCCTGGTTATGGGAGGGTGGTCCAGTCCCCAGCTGCATGCCCTGGGTGGGCCCTGAGGCACTGGCATTATGAGTGGTTGTGAGTGGGGGTCCTGTTCCCGGCTCCATACCTCATGTCTCCTGGCAGGCCCCAAGGTGCTGGTGATGTACCCAGGCTGGAAATAATTTTTTGTCCTTCGCTTACTTCTAACATGGGGGAACTTCCTCTGGGAACCAGTACTTGAGCTGTGCTGTTGAGCTAAATTGCTGCTTTGCTGCTGTTTCCCTACAGAAGAATTTTTGTGCAACTCAGGGTTTAATGGTTGACCTTATAGGTACTTTCAGCTCTCTAGAGACTCGGTGCACCTGGGTTGTGTAGAAACTCCCATCTGGGCCTGAGTTTTTTCATCAAACTGCAACCCCATGCAATTCTGCATTCCTGACCAGTCTCCTGTAAGTGGTACTGTATTGATTGGGGGGCAGATCAGCTGTCCTTGCTGTGTCCCAGTGTTCTCCCAGTGAGCCCATCTCCCCCACTGCCTGTGCTCCAAACACTTCCCATGGGACAGGCCCTGTGCCAGTCCCTTGTGTTGACTCACCAGCCTCTGAATAGCTCCCCTTTTTCAGCTATTCTGGCTCCTCGCTTCTGCATGGGTCCACGGGAATCCTGTTAGTGGTCTTGCTGTCCTGGGGGCCACCAAGGTCCTCTTCTCCCTGCCACCTCCAAGTAACTCCATCTGAAGGGCACAGCAGCAGATTCTGCGAGCTCCTGCTCCATGCATTCAGCTACTCCAGCATTAAAACAGCTGCAGCCTGAAATGCTCAGAGCAGTTCTTTCTTTCTCTCATCGTTGTTTCTCCTGCCTTCATGAACTCCGTAGGTCTCTCCTCCTCTTCCCCTGAGCTCCAGTGGC
>NW_007739786.1:22335-24360 GCF_000696425.1 Galeopterus variegatus
GTTGATTTGTGGGAGAGAGTGATGCTGGGAACTGTCTATTCTGCCATCTTGACTGGAACTCCTCCTCCCAAGCCCCTTTGTTAAGGACTTCCTCTCAACATAGAACATGCCTGACATCTGAAAGCTTATGTACAGACCGACTGACTGAGGCCAAGACCAACTGACTGGGGAGGACCCCAACTGACTGGGTCCCTATATGTCTTGCTAACCACCCATACCTCCCTAAGGTTTGCCAATGTTAAGCTTTGGATTCATCACACACAGGTTTAAAAGGCACCACTGGAAGAAGAACCTAAGCCTGATCCATGGACTTGTGAGCTGTTAGAGGACCTCAAGCTTCTATTTAAAAAAGGAAAGTAATTAACACCGTGGGTTTTAGTAACTGTCTTCTATTGCTACTCTTATGTATACCTTTGCTGTGCCAAACAAATGATTTCAACTCGTTTTTACAATGCGCCTAGCACTAAACTGACAGGCTACAAGTAGATTTCTGCTGGATAATGTGGGCTACTTTCTCTTGCCAGCACTTCAGGCCTACCTTGGTGATTATCTAACTCCCACCATTGGATACTTAAGCCATACTGCTCCTTTATGCTGGGAACAAAAAAGCCATATTTATGACCATTGGCCCAATAATACCCCCAAATTAGGCTGGATTAGCCCAACTCTTTGTAAACACCCTATAATCCTAAAAGCAACAAAGTGCTTTGCAACCAGCTGGGAATATATACTACGTATCTTATGGCCAGGCCCTAATGGAACTAATTGGTTGTGTGGAACTAATACATAGCTATGGTTGCCACCCAGATGGTTAGGAAAAGACTCTCTAGGTCTTTCTTGGACACAAGGGTGCTGCACTAAAACTATCCCCAGCCTGCAAATTACCCCCACCTCAGGCACCGCTAGACTCAATCAGTGTTTCATTGGTATGACCACTTAATCTCTCTTTTCTTGCCCAAGATGGGGATAAAAAATGTAATCTGGCACATTGAAGCCCCAACTAAATATATCACCCATGCACTTAACCACATTATATATGAAATTACTTTAATTAATTCAGAAATAGTCCTGATGAGAAAAACTGTTTTTCAAAATACAATGGCTTTGGATGTGCTATCTGCAGCTCAAGGTAGAACTCGTACTATAATTAAAGCTGAATGCTGTGTATATATCCAAGATCATTCAGGTAACATTTGACGTGCCTTAGCAGATATGTGATCACAAGTTGTTTCTATGTCTGATCCCACTTTATCTCTAACTGATTGGCTGTCTTCCTTGTTTGGAAGAAAAGGACTGTTTTGATGAAAAAGGTAGTGTTTTTAGGAATTTTACTGTGCTGTACCATACACTGTTGCTACAATCTTTACATGGGAATACAGGAATGGTTGACTCAAAGGGTGTGCATTCTCTGATCTAAAGTTATGATACAGAGTTCCATTCCCCAAAAGGGGACCAAAAAATATTTTTTAAAGAAAGTCAAAACATTTCATTCCAAAATCCCTCATCCCCGTTTGGTTAGAAGCAGTCAGAATGAGCCCAACACCCCTTATTCCATAGAAATGGAACTAACATTTAACAACAGGGAGTTTGTAATAGCCTGAACCAAAGTGACTCCATTTTGTTAAACCTTTGAATTAAAAAACTTATCTCCTGTGACCCAAAGCACATAACCTGCAGCTAATTGTCAGAACACAATGACTCTTGCTCTCACATTGTATACAAATAATTAAAGAAAAATTATTAACTCAGATAGCCATTCATTTCTAGCTTATTAACCCAATCTTCTTTGAGAATAATAGGATCTGAACCCATGACTTGACCCTATGGAGGATGATGATGCTGTTCAGCTCCCACCTGGGAAATTCCTTGATGTTTATGTGCAGTTTTTATGATTATGCCTTCATGTCCCTGCTTAGGTCACCATAAATCAACTTTCCACCAAAGACTCCTATAAAACCCTTTCGCAAACCAGGGAGAGGAGGAGATAATCTTTGAGAAATAAGCCCAGCATTTCTCCAGGTTGCT
>NW_007739786.1:28490-32493 GCF_000696425.1 Galeopterus variegatus
GTCTTGGACCTCTGCGGGGTGTCTCCTCTCTGGTCAGCTTTAACTCTACTACGCTGCTGGATTCCACTCTGCCGGTCGCACAATGTATGTGTCTTCTGCACCTCGCTATCTGGGCGTTTTCCCACTCTGTGTGCACTAGGTGGGGCTGTTGAGGCTTCCAAAGGGGGCCCGCAGGTGTGTAATTTATTTTTTTCCAAGACTCTGCCTCCTTTTGCCGGACCCCTCCCCACTCTGTGTGCTCAGTACAGGGTTGAGGTGTGTCTTCTACAATGCTCGTCTATCAGCTGGGACATCAAAGCTGTGCCCTGCCCTGCCCTGCCCAGGAGTAGTTTCAATTGTCTTGTGGGAACACTTTGAGTGCTTTTGTTGCCCTGGATAAGGCCTCCTCTGGATCTCTCACTTTCCTCATGGTGCTGCGGCTATCTTTGTAGTAAAGTTATCTCCAACTCCAGGGTGTGAGCTCATTGGCGGAGGGACCCACAGCACACAGTTCCTCTTTGAATTCCCCCAGCACTGGTTGACCCAGGCGCCCTCCGGGAGTGCTCTTCGGCAATTTCAATCCAGCTCCAGACTGCCCCGGGCTCCCCTCTCCCAACCAGAAATCAGTTTGGGGTTCTTCCGAACTGAGGGCCACAGAGACGGTATCTGCCTCCCGGAAACAGGGACTTTACCTGGGGCCGAAGCCCAGGGTGTGGTGGAGTGACAGTCTGGGCGGGCTCCACTTCCCAGCCCTCCCGATGCTGGCCGGGGGCTGCCCCCGCCACCAGCCCCATCAGAGATCCACGGGGGAGTGGGATTGTAGGCCGGTCCACAGGCCCCAGGGGGCCCCGCATCGAGGTATGCAAGTGGCCTGTCTCAGTGAGGAGCTGCGCCAAGCTAAGGGGCTGTCTCAGCCCCCACCTGAGAAAATGGAGGCAGTGCTGTTGCCGTGGCCTTGCCTGGTGTGGTAGGTGGGAGCCAGGTGGGTGGGAGCCAGGCGGGCGGAAGCCAGACGGGCTTTGCCCTGCAAGTGGGGCTGGACTGGGGGTAACTCACAGAGCTCACAGAGTTGGGCCAGTCTGGCGCCTTCCACTCCGTTTCTGTGTCATCTCTGCTGACTTACTTGGCCTTTGTTGTCTCGGGCTGCTCTCTCAATCCCGCAGCGTGGCTTGGGCGCTCTCAGGAATCTTCTTTAGTGACGGCCCAAAAACCTCGAATCTGTAGTTGCTTTTTCGTCGTTGTAGGTTAGTTGTTCAAAGATTTATTCGTTTTTTGTTGCTCTTGGAAATGCAAATAGTACTCTGGTATCTCAGCGTACACTTCTCAGGGTCGTGCTGTCTCCTGGCACGGCCGCTCCAGATCTGTCACCATCTTGAGTCCTGAGTTTCACTTTTTTAGATTCCACTTATGAAGGAGAGTGTGCGGTATTTGTGTTTCTGCCCCTCGGCTATTTCCTTTCATATAGTATACTCTAGAAGTTCATTCCTGTTGTCACAATGACAGGATTTTCTTCTTTTTAAAAGCTGAATAATATTACATTGTGTATATACGTATCAAATTTTCTTTATTCATTCATCCATTGATGGACACAGGGTGATAAGGTGAATAATGCTGCCGTGAACATGGGAGTGCAGCTGTCTCCTCAACATAATAATTCTATTTCCTTTGGATATTTTCCTAGAAGTGGGATTGCTGAATCATAAGGTAATTCTAGTTTTAACTTTTTGAGGAATCTTCACACCATTTTCCATAACAGCTGTGCTAATTTACATTCCCATCAACAGTGTAGAAGGGTTCCCTTTTCTGAATCATAAGGTAATTCTAGTTTTAACTTTTTGAGGAATCTTCACACCATTTTCCATAACTGCTGTGCTAATTTACATTCCCATCAACAGTGTAGAAGGGTTCCCTTTCCTTCACATCCTTGCCAGCATTTGTTATTTTTTGCCTTTTTGATCATAGCCATTCTAAGAAGTGTGAGGTGATCTTTCATTATGGTTTTAATTTGCATTTCCCTGATGGTTTGGAATGTTGAGCATTATTTAATATACCTGTTGATTATTTGTGTGTCTTCTTTTGAGAAATTGCTATTCAGGTCCTTTTCCCATTTTAAAATCAGGTTTTTGTTTGTTTGTTTCATTTTGTTTCGTTTTTTTGCTATTGAGTTGTTTGAGTTTCTTATATATATTTGGATATTAACCCCTTATCAAACGTACAGTTTACAAATATTTTCTCCCATTCAGTAGGCTGTCTCTTCACTCTGTTGAGTGTTTCCTTTGTTGTGCAGAAGTTTTTAGTTTGATATAGTTCCATTTCTTTTTTGTTTTTATTTTCTTTTCTTATCTGTGCTTTTGGTGCCTTATCAAAAAAATTGTTGCCCAGGCCCATGTCATGAAGCTTTTCCCCTATATATTCTGCTAGTAGTTTTATAGTTTAGTCTTACGTTTAAGTCTTTAATTCATTTTGAGTTGATTTTGGTATATGCTATGAGATAAGGGTCTAATTTCATTTTTCTACTTGTGTATATACAGTTTTCCTAATACCATTTATTAAAGAGGTAATCATTTCCCCATTGTATGTCCTTGGCATCTCTGTTGAAAATCAACTGTCTGTTAATGCATGGGTTTATTCCTGGGCTGTCTATTCTGAACAGATCAGTAATGAGTAAGGATATCGAATTGGTAATAAAAGTACTCTCACTGAGGAAAAGCCCAGGATCTGATGGCTTCACCACTGAATTCTACCAAAAATTTAAATAAGAACCAATACCAATTCTTCACAAACTATTCCGTAAAATTGAAGATAATGAAATACTTCCAAACTCTATTTATAAGGCCAGCATTGCTCTGATACCAAAGCCAGACAAGGACATCATGAAAAAAGAAAACAACAGACCAATATTCTTGATGAACATAGATGCAAAAATCCTCAACAAAATACTAGCAAACCAAATTCAAGAACACAATAAAAGAATCATTCTCCATAATCAAGTGGGCTTTATCTCTGGGATGCAAGGATGACTCAATATGCACAAAACAATAAATGTGATAAACACATTAACAGAATAAAGGACAAAAACCATATAATCATCTCATTAGATACAGAAAAAGCATTTGACAAAATTCGACATCTTTTCATGATAAAAACTCTCAACAAAATAGTCATAGAAGAAATTCACCACAACACAATAAATAAAGGCCTATATCACAAGCCCACAGCTAACATCATACTCAATGGTAAAAGTTTTAAATCTTTTCCTCTCTAAGATCAGAAAGAAGAAAATAATACTCACTCCCACCACTTCTATTCCACATAGCACTAGAAGTCCTAGTGAGAACAATTAAGTAAAGAAAGAAACAAAAGGCATCCAAATTGAAAAGGAAGAAGTTAAATTGTCTCTGTTTATAGATGACATGATCTTATGCATAGAAAACCTTAAAGACTTCACCAAATAAATAAATAAATAAATAAATATAAATAAATAAAACTTTTGGAACTAATAAATTCAGTAAAGCTGCAGTCTATAAAATCAATATACAAAAATCAGTAGGATTTCTATACTCTACCAATGAAGTATTAGAAAAAGAAATACTTTAAAAAATCCCATTTACAATAGCTGCCAAAAAATAAGGAATAAATTTAACAGGGAGCTCTATACAGTGAAAACTATAAAACATTGATGAAAGAAATTGAAGACATAAATAAATGGAAAGGTATCTAATGTTCATGAATCCAAAGAACTAATATTGTTAAATCTCTATAGTACCCAAAGTAATCTAGAGATTCAATACAGTCCCTATCAAAATTTCAATGACATTTTTTACAGAAAAAGAAAAAACAATCCTAAATTCATATAGAGCCACAAAAGACCCCACATAGACAAAGCAATCTTGAGCAAAAAGAACAAAGTTGGAGGCATCAAACTATCTGATTTCAAAATATACTGGAAAACTATAGGAATCAAAACAGCATGGTACTGGCATAAAAACAGACATATAAACCAAAAGAGAGTTTAGAAATACAT
>NW_007739786.1:33086-34013 GCF_000696425.1 Galeopterus variegatus
CATTTTTTACAGAAAAAGAAAAAACAATCCTAAATTCATATAGAGCCACAAAAGACCCCACGTAGACAAAGCAATCTTGAGCAAAAAGAACAAAGTTGGAGGCATCAAACTATCTGATTTCAAAATATACTGGAAAACTATAGGAATCCAAACAGCATGGTACTGGCATAAAAACAGACATATAAACCAAAAGAGAGTTTAGAAATACATCTTTTTCATATACAGGGAAGAAATAAGGAATACTACATGTTAGATCAAATCAGAGCATGGGAAGACCAGCAAGATGTGTGTGAACTCGGAGTTGTTAGTGGCTTTGAAATTGATGCACTGTTTCTAGCAACATATAACAAGAGCCCTAAAAGATTTATAGCTTTTGATCTTGTAATTACACTATTGGGAATTTATCTTAAATGAAAGGTATATGTACATACCTTTGTAAAACAGTATCATTTGTACCAGCAAAGCCCTGGAAACAGTCTGATTGTATAGCAGCTACAAAATGGCTGATTAAACAATGATGGGTGATATGAATGAATCTATGCAACCATTAATAACACAAATATGAGGGTGCAGAAAAGTGAATGCACAACTATCTTCAGTACAAACATATGTAAGGTGGTTATGACTAGGTAAAGCCAGTGCATGCATATATGTAACTAAAGAAGCCACATAGAGAGATAAATAATTCTTCAATATCAAAGGAATTTTGTTTATTTTTAACAGCTTAGTGAGATAAAATTTACATATCATAAAGCTCATCTGCTTAAAGTGTACTATTCCACAGTACATTTGTAGAGTGCTTATTTTTTATAATTACTTAAACTTTTTATGTTTTTGTTCGTTTTTTAAAGATGGGGTAAGAGATTAATAGATCTAATTGGTTGGCACAAAGAAAGAAGAGTAACATTTTAATTTAAGCACTATTGA
>NW_007739787.1:0-10975 GCF_000696425.1 Galeopterus variegatus
GTCTGCAAATAAATGTTTTTATCTTAATAAAATTATATACAACTTTAGATATATTTCCTTTCTTTTATATCAGTTTAAAGCATAATAAAGACTTATTTAATGTATATAAAAGCTATGTGTGTGTGTGTGTTAAAATCTCAGGTGGAGGCTGTGTATCCATGTATCTAACAAGCACTGCAGAAGATTCTAATTCAAGTAGTCTATTACAGAGGTAGAACTTACTATCAGAGAGTTCAGAGGACTTACTCTAAAATCTAGGAGGATCATTTATCAGTCTCGAACTAATTATAACTAATAATCTTATGGAAAAAATGAAAGGCATTACCTGTAGTATTCGTTACAAATTAACATGCATATTATTGGGGATTTCCTTACTTTTTTTTTTTTTTTACAGGAATAAGAATATGGGGGGATGCCAACAGAGTCCGAGGAAATTTGGTAGCCCTTTCAGTTTGGCCAGGAACCTATCAGAACAGAAAAGATTTAAGTTCAACTCTCTGGCATGCAGCAATTGAGGTAGTGAGAACAAATTTGAAGTTATACAAAATTTAATTATAATTATAAAAATTAGATTATAATGTTTTTATACATTAACATACATAACAATTTCGGCAGAAATTGTAAATATAAATTATAATTTTATAATCATAAAAATTAAATTATAATGTTTTAACAATTTTTTGTAGAAATTATAAACCTCAAAATATTATTGAAAGCTATTCCTTTCTTAAATAGAGACTAATGAACTAATGAGCTAACTAAAGGAATGAATGTACTTTGAGAAGATGTTGTGAGCTTCAATAGCCTTTGGGTTTTTCTTTCTGCTGATATGTGCACTGGTTTAAATAGTTATTTCCTTTCTTCTCAAAGATTATTTATCACTTTCAAGTTCTGGTGCAGGGTATCTTTGCTGCTAATTGAGTGCCTTGCACATGTTACTACTTAACTCTCAATTTAGTTTTCTTCCTCATATGGAAGATTAGAATGATAGACTACAGAATGTCTAAAATCCTTTCCCTTTAAAATTGTTATGATTTTTTCTGCATGTTTTTTTTAATACTTATCCAATATTACTAATTGCACCCTTCTTGTTTCCTTTGAAGTGTATTCAGTTAGTGTAGGTGTTTGCTTAAACAGAGTGAAATTACAAGAAAGAAAATAGAAGAGACCGAGGAAGGGTTTGGAGAAGATAGGCAGCTTCTTTTAGTTTTTATTTTATTTACCTATGCCATAGGGATAAAAAGGAATTAAAAATAGCTCTCTTTGAAAGATGGGATAAGGATTTGTTTTGTTCTTATGCAACTATTAATTATTACATTACCTTAAGGTAAAATCTGAAAGCTAGAACTTAGTATACACTTACAAGGTAAAATGTTCTCTTTTCATCGATTTGTAGATGTTAGAGTGCAATCAAATGTCAATTCCAGTCTTTAAAGTTATCTATAGTTTTTGGAAAAAAAGGTACTTAATGAATGTTTATGAATCCCATCTGATTATTTTTATCATAATCTTTAAAAATAAGTGTGTTTAATACGCTTTAAATGATTGAGACTTTTGACTATTTCACTGACAACATAGGCAGGAACTAAACCTTCTGTGTTTTATATTTTCATTTTCTATGACTTTGACTTGGCCCATAAAATAAAATTGTTTAGTAATTATCTATCATGTGTGCTATCCTAGTTTTTGATTATAGCAGATTTTATTTAAATTAGTGAGTGTCTGTCGAATCTTATGGTTCATTCTACTTGCCTTAGTTGTCTTTTTCTTAAATCAATCACATTGGTAACAAATATAACCAAAAAGAGTGATAAAATCCTTGTAACCTTGCTTTAATACTAGAATTTGGTCTATGGCTTGTGAATTTTGAATTACATACAGTAAATTTTGTGACTGAAATAAGAAACAATCTCTTTAACGCAGCTTTCTAATGAAGCCTAGGGTATAGTACCTAGTGATCATTTTACACCAAAAACCTAGTGCAATTTTAATTCTTCATTTGTAATAAAAGTTTGAATAGGGCAAATAACAAATCAAAGTTCCCTCCTGAAAGTGTAGTCATAATTAAAGGTTTTCACAGATATGTTGTTGTATATTTGCTCTCAATGTGTAATTGTGTAATAACCTAACTCGAAGTATTTTCTGTATCATTGTACTAGATAAATAGAGGGACCAATACAGTCTTACAAAATAATGTAGTTGCTGGATTTGGAAGGGTGGGATACCGCATTGATGGTGAACCTTGCTCAAGTAAGTCTTCTAACAGAGAATGACTTAAACTAGGAAATAACTTGTCCAAAATTGTTAAAAATAAATAGTTATTATTTGTCAGTTCAGTATGTGATATCTCTTCCTTCTGGGCACTGAAAGAACTCAACAAGGTAAATTTTTCAAGAAAACATTGGGTCTAAAGAAAAATGGATATGCTTTTAAAGAAAACCTTTTATAACCAAGTTTATAATTCAAAAACTCCAGCAGCAACTTCAGTTCTTGATTTGGTTGGTACTGGAACAGTAAGTAACCTCCTCCCACTACTACTTTCACAGAAACAGCACTTCTAAGCATAGACATTTATGCCTATAGAAATTTGCCACTATTTTATATTTCTGCTTTAATAGAATAAATGCTCACTATTCATATGTTAAAACCTGCATGCATGAAAAAGTCAAAGGACATGAACAGACACATTTCTCTCTATCAGGTTAATAAAAATCAAGAACTAACTGACATCTCTTTTGGCAAGGCTATAGAAAAACAGAAACATTTACACATTGCTTGTTGAAGGCTAAAATGATATAACACCTACACAAAGAAATCTGACAATATCTACTAAAATCACATGTGCATTTACTTTCGACTCAGCATTTCCTCTTCTAATAATCTAGGTAACAGTTCCCTTTACACACTAAACAAATGATTTATGAACAAGGTTATTCATCACAGCATTGGTCTGTACTAGTGGAAAACCTAAAGCCGCTGTGTATCCAATAATGTTAGACTAGTTGTTTGAGGGTACTTCAAAACAGTTCATGGAAATAGTTGAATTATTTTTTTAACTCTATTTTTCCACATCTACTAAAATCACATGTGCATTTACTTTCGACTCAGCATTTCCTCTTCTAATAATCTAGGTAATAGTTCCCTTTACACACTAAACAAATGATTTATGAACAAGGTTGTTCATCACAGCATTGGTCTGTACTAATGGAAAACCTAAAGCCGCTGTGTATCCAATAATGTTAGACTAGTTGTATGAGGGTACTTCAAAACAGTTCATGGAAATAGTTGAATTATTTTTTTAACTCTATTTTTCCATGAACTTTTTGAGGTATCCTTGTATAAAGCCAAACATTGGAACACTCGACCCCTCTAAAAAAGGAGGTAGGAGAGTTTTATGTGCTGATACAGAGAAATCTCCAGAATATTCTTAAGTGATAGGTGGAGCACGAAGTCATAGAAAGTGAGTAGGAATGAGGTAACTGAGGACTTATTATTGTATAATTTTTTATGACCTTGATTTTTTCAAACATGTAAATGAATTATTACCAGACAATGAAAATAAAAACCAATATAACTACAGACTTTTCATCTTAAGAAACTTAGAGAAAGTTAAGGGAAACGGGACTTTCTCTGAAAAATGTATGTCTCTTCTAGAGTTAATTCTTTTTATCTCAGTATAGTTTTTTTTTAACAGCTTTAACAGGTATAATTTACATACTATAAAATTCATCTGTTTTTAATATACTAGTTAATGAGTTTAGTTATTTTTAAGACTCTTTAAATCTGTATTTTTCCTGTTGATTCAAAAATTATTGGATTTAAGCTAATTCTATTACTGTGAGAAATACATTTTGAAAGAATAAAAACAACCTAGTCAACAGATTTAATGGATTCCTTGATATATGCTCTAAATAAATAACTTAGTTCCCAGCAGCTTATACTGGCTTTTCATTGACTTAAAATTTTAAAATCTTTAATTTCTCTACAAGTTCTATGAATTTGTTCTTATGGTGGTTTGAAACTCAAAATATAACCTTTGAATAAGAATATTTACTAATATGTGTAATGCTATGTATTACATTTTTCACTGATTATGTTGATATTCCTAATTAATTGAGAGTGTTTATAAGGAGGAATTTAGATTTATAGCAATTGAAATATGAAACATCACAGAGCAAGGGAGGGCATAAGCTCCTGTCGTGGTGCATCAGTGTATCCAATTCATTTCCCAGACAAGATGCTGGGATGCAGGGAAGGGGACACACTCTGGGTCCAAGGGTGGATCTGGACTTGCCCGTGGGGCTACATTGTGTGAGTTAAGGGAGAGAAATGTAAACATTTCATGTGGGAACAAAATCAAAACCAGGCGGATCATAAATAAAATGTAAAACACAAAGGACTAGGAAGAAGGGAAAGTCATCAGAAAATAGGAGAAAGTCAGATATCAAGGAACCAGGACAAGAGAGCTCGTACTAAGTACAATGTAGGAGGTGGTGTGGCTCTTTACAGGCAACCCTCCAATTTATGCATGTTTGGGGTTATTTCATTCCATTTTGAAACAATCCTGTATGAAGCATAAAAAATTTTTATATATGAGGAAACTGGGTTCTAAAATGTGAAATAACTTTCTTAATATCATGCATATATCAATTTAAAAAATATTTAAAGAGCGCCTATCACTGCATCACCTTCTAGGCTCCAGGAAAACGGTGGTGAATGAACTAAAGGCAGTGTCTTCTCTCATGAAGCTTACATTCTAATAGTAGAGAAAAGATGAATTCACAAATAAGTAATAATAAAATATTGAGTGAAAAAAATGGTAATTGCAATGTAAAGTGACTGAGGTGCTATTTTGAATCAGGTATTCGGGGAAAGCCTTTTAAGGAAGTGACATTTAACTTGAAAATTGGATGACCAGAAGGAAATGACAACTAAAAGGTGTGCAGGGGAAATGTTTTACAGACAGCAAGTTGTATCATTATGTTTCCAGTTTAGGTTGTTTGAAACCAAATGCCATGCTCATGCTAATAAAACTCATGTTTAGTGTAATCAGATACAACGATTTAGGGGTGCTAACACTAAATCAAACTTGCAAATAAATAGGTATATGACTATTGTGAGTAATAATGATGAGACAAATTAGATAAGAGAAAATACTAAATACATTGGAATTATATATATAAATATATATAATTATATAAAAATAATATAAAATTTTGTTATATAATAAAATATAAAATTATAAAAAATACATATGAAATATTAATAATTTCGTTAACTTTAACTGATACTGCTTATTAAAACTATGTGACATGACCTGTAGTGTTAATTCTCTAGTTTTTTATTTCCTTCCAAGGTCAATCTAATCCCATGGAAAAGTGGTTTGACAATGAAGCCCATGGAGGTTTATATGGTGTCTATATGAACCAAGATGGCCTTCCTGGATGTTCCCTTATACAGGGATTTACTATTTGGAGATGCTGGGATTACGGAATTTATTTTCAGGTAAATGTGATCAAAGATAGCGATATTTCGATTTTCTCTATGATTTCCTTAGTACTATGTAACCTACAAATTGTATTACAGACCACAGAGAGTGTGCACATCTATAATGTGACCCTGGTGGACAATGGAATGGCCATTTTTTCAATAATTTACAAACCAGATGCTGTATCTCACAAAATTTCCAGTAAAACGGTGCAGGTGAAGGTAAGAAATGAATACAACCACACTAGGGAGAAAGAGCAACTCTGAGAAGGGTGAAATTATTGAAGGACTGATGAGAATAATCTCCTTGACTTCTATCTCAGTCTAGTGCACACCTTTGCACGCCTTTGCTCTCATTGCCTTCTGCCAGGAAACTCTTCGTCCTTATCTCTCCTCCCCTAAACCTCTTGCTCATCACCTAGTAATCTTGCAACCATTAGTTAAATTTTCACTCCCTCTATGAAGCTTTTCCTGAACCAGCTTAGGAAGTAATGATACTTCCTCTGCTTTTTGTTCCTATTGATCTCTGGACTATCACTGAAACATAACATGCCTTTATATGTAATTATCTATATCTCTGTCTTTCTCCTCCTGCTTTGAATGTCGTTCCAGTCAAGGAATCAATCACACATTTCTCAACTTTGTTTAATGAATGATCCACTTGTCAAATTTATTATTTGTGTTTTGCAACAGTAGAATTCAGTATTATTCATATTTTCTTTTAGGAAGAGCTGTTATTAATGCTATATTGTTTGGCTTTTTTTGAAAAATAGAGCTCATTAATTGTTGGAAGTAGCCCTGAATTTAATTGCTCTGATGTCCTAACTAATGATGATCCCAATATTGAACTTACTGCTGCCCATCGGAGTTCCAGACCTCCATCAGGTGAAAAATTTGGAACTTTGATGTTGGTGCTCCTATGAGTGATTACATATTCAATTTCTGTTAACTTTTTTTCTTTTTGTAAAAGGCGGGAGAAGTGGAATTTGTTGGCCCACCTTTGCCTCTGCACATAACATGGCACCCCAGAAGCCCCATGCAGGGATCATGAGTTACAACGCCATCGGTGGCCTTATGGATATCTCAGGCAAGTTGAAACAGTCTTTGACAAATCTACTCAATTATGTTCTATAAAGAATATGTAGAGTATAGCTAATAATGTTTCTTTGTTAGCAACAAATGATTTAAGTTAGTTTTTATATGAATCTGCTCAATGTGACAAGCAAAGAAATTGTACATCTTGGTTCATCTTACCAAGTCTCCCTTCTGTGATAATTTTACCCAGTGTTGCTTTGAAGAAAACAGTTCAATAAATTAGACATCTAAGTTTTGACATAAGTCCCAGGAATATGAAACAAATGAACATCATTTTTAAGTGTTACTTACAGTGCTGATACGCTTGGAGAAAATTATGTAACATGCTATATATGTTTTAGTTAAACATATATTGCTTTAAATAAAAAGAATGCTCTCAGAATATTATAGATATTACATAGCAATGAAAATGTACTTATGAAATGGAACCTTGTAAGTAAAATTTCTTAAAAGACCACAAACAACTGTTCTTCTTTCATAAGACATAGTCCATATGAAAGATGGATGATTTAGGTTGGTTCCCTAGAAGCAGAGTCTTAGATGAGGAATTTTGTATAAGTGGTTTCTTAAAGGAATGCTCTCAGGAGAGAGAGATGGAAGCAGGGTAGGGCAAGAGAGGATGCTAAGAAATGATGTGGTATAAGCTGGAGTACAGCTTTACTTTGTCCCTCTGGAAAACTCTGTAATGGAAATCACCACCCAGTCGATCTCACATTTGAGAGTGAGTGGTGATTTGTACCTACAGCTGCCTCTGTGGGGAGGGCCTGAATGTCCTGGGTGATGTGACTCTTGTTTGGTTAAGGCTAATTCTCTGGAAAAGAGGGCAGCTCTGAGCTGGTAGCAGCCAGTATTCACAGAGATGGGAGATGGGCATGCCAGTCTGTATCTACTTTAGGCCACTCCAGGGACCACTTGTATCTGCTGGCTTTTTTCATGAAGCTATTTATATTAGGTTTATTTCATCAGGACATGATTTCTCAAGGAATCTGCATGGTCACAATTTCTTGGAAAAGTATAAGAGGGCTAATGGTCACACTGTCACAGCTGGTCCCTAAACTGTAAATAATGTTCATCATCTCTCTCCTTCATCACCTGTTCTAAATGTCCCTCCTTCTTGGCTAACACTTCTTTTTTTCTTTTTAAATTACTTTTATTATCACATTCAGTATTTTTGAAGTACTTGATATGATCCCTATTATACAGATAAGGAAACTGAGACTTAGATTAGATAAAGAATCTGTCCAACGTCTGTGCTATAAAATTCAACACATCATTCTGCCTATAAAGTTCCTGGAAGCCTAAATTAGCTCTCCAAATATTGGAATAGATTATGCCTGGTTTAGCGTACAGATAAGGAAACTGAGGCTTAGATTAGATAAAGAATCTGTCCAACGTCTGTGCTATAAAATTCAACACATCATTCTGCCGGTAAAGTTCCTGGAAGCCTAAATTAGCTCTCCAAATATTGGAATAGATTATGCCTGGTTTAGCAAATATATTAAAAAATATTTTGTGTAACAGGAAAACAGATAAATATTTTACTTTCAATTAATAACCTAAGTGAAAATACCCAAATCTCTTATGAACCACAATGTAATGCCATGTATCGAAAGTCTGTTCTCATTTGCACTGATTTAAACACTTGCCTACTATTTCCACAATCATAGACGTTACCTGGTTTATGTGATTTTGAACTATACGTAGTTATTTGTGTAGTATTTATTTTATTATATTTTTATTTTTTAAATTTTATTTTATTTTGTCAATATACAATGTGGTTGATCATTGTGGCCAATTACTGAAACCTCCCTCCCTCCTCCCTCTCCCCCCCTCCCACCCAACAATGTCCTTTCTGTTTGCTTGTCGTATCAACTTCAAGGAATTGTAATTGTTGTGTCTTCTTCCCTCCCCCTCCGCAGGTTATATGTATATTTATTTATTTATTTTTAGCTCCCACAAATAAGTGAGAACATGTGATATTTCTCTTTCTGTGCCTGACTTGTTTCACTTAATATAATTCTCTCTAGGTCCATCCATGTTGTTGCAAATGGCAGTATTTCATTCTTTCTTATAGGAGATTCATATTCCGTTGTGTAGATATACCACATTTTCCATATCCACTCATCTGATGATAGACATTTGGGCTGGTTCCAACTCTTAGCTACTGTAAATAGTGCTGCGATGAACATTGGAGAACAGGTATACCTTCGACTTGATGACTTCCATTCCTCTGGGTATATTCCCAGCAGTGGGATAGCTGGGTCATATGGTAGATCTATCTGCAATTGTCTGACGAACCTCCATACCATTTTTCATAGAGGCTGAACCATGTTGCAGTCCCACCAACAATGTATGAGAGTTCCTTTTTCTCCACAACCTCACCAGCATTTATCATTCACAGTCTTTTGGATGTTAGCCATCCTAACTGGGATGAGATGGTATCTCAGTGTGCTTTTTGATTTGTATTTCCCGAATGCTGACTGATGTTGAGCATTTTTTCATGTGTCTGTTGGCCATTCATATGTCTTCTTTTGAGAAATGCCTATTTAGCTCTTTTGCCCATTTTTAAAGTGGGTTACTTGTTTTTTTGTTGTAAAGTTGTTTCAGTTCCTTGTATATTCTGGATATTGATCCTTTGTCAGATATATATTTTGCATAATTGTTTCTTTTGCTGTGCAGAAGCTTTTTAGTTTGATATAATCCCATTTTTTATTTTTCATTTAGTTGCCTATGCTTTGGGGGTCGTATTCATGAAGTCTGTGTCCAGTCTTACTTCCTGAGTATTTCTCCTATGTTTTCTTTAAGAAGTTTTATTGTTTCAGGGTGTATCTTTAATTCTTTAATCTATCTTGAATTGATTTTAGTATATGGTAAGAGGGATGGGTCTAGTTTCATTGTCCTGCATGTGGGTATCCAGTTATCCCAGTACCATTTGCTGAAGAGGCAGTCTCTTCCCCAGTGTATGGCTTGGTGCCTTTGTCAAAGATCACATGGCTGTAGGTGTGTGGGTTGATTTCTGGATTCTCTATTCTATTCCATTGATCAGTGTGTCTGTTTTTATGCCAGTACCATGCTGTTTGGGTTATTATAGCTTCATAGTATAGTTTAAAGTCAGGTAGTGTTATGCCTCCAGCTTTATTTTTTTGGCTCAGAAATGCTTTGGCTATGCGTGGTCTTTTGTTATTCCATATAAATGTCTGGATAGTTTTTTCCATTTCTGAGAAAAATGTCATTGGAATTTTGATGGGGAGTGCATCGAATTTGCATATCACTTTGGGTAGTATGGACATTTTCACAATGTTGATTCTTCCAATCCAAGAGCATGGGATATCTTTCCATCTTCTTGTGTCCTCTTTAATTTCTCTCAGCAGTGGTTTGTAGTTCTCATTATAGAGATTTTTCACATCATCGGTTAACTCTATTCCTACTAAGTATTTTATTTTTTTTTTTGGTGGCTATTGTAAATGGGCAAGTTTTCTTGATTTCTCTTTCTACATGTTCACTATTGGAGAATAGAAATGCTACTGATNTCTGGTCCTGGGCTTTTCTTTGTTGGGAGCCTTCTGATAATAGCTTCAATCTCTTTTATTGCTATTGGTCTGTTCAGATTTTCTACATCTTCTTTGCTCAGTTTTGGTAGTTTCTGTGTGTCCAGAAATTCATCCATTTCCTCCAGATTTTCAAATTTGTTGGCCTATAGTTGTTTATAGTAGTCTCAAATGATTCCTTGTATTTCAGATGTCTCAGTTGTAATATCACCTTTTACATTTCTAATTTTTGTTATTTGGATCTTCTCTCTTCTTTTTTTTGTTAGTCATGCTAATGGTTTGTCAATTTTATTTATCTTTTCAAAAACCAACTTTTTTGATTCATTGATCTTTTGTATCATTTTTTGGGTTTCAGTTTCATTAAATTCTGCTCTGATGTTAATGATTTCTTTCCATCCGCTAACATTGGGTTTGGATTGTTCTTGTTTTTCTAATTGTTTAAGGTGAAGTATTAGGTTGTTCACTTGCTGTCTTTCCATTCTTCTGAAGTAAGCATTTAATGTGATAAATTTCCCTCTTAGTACTGCTTTTGCAATATCCCACAGGTTTTGGTATGATGTATCACTGTTTTCATTAGTTTCATAAATTTTTTAAATTTTCTGTTTGATTTTTCTTGAACCTATATGTCATTAAGTAGAATTCTATTTAATTTCCATGTGTTTGTATAGTTTCCAGAATTATATTTATTATTGATTTCTAATTTTAATCCATTGTGGTCTGAAAAAATAATGGGATAATTCCAATTTTTTTTTCAATTTTTTGAGACTTGATTTGTGACCTAACTTGTGATCTATCCTGGAGAACGATCCATGTGCTGATGAGAAGAATGAATATTCTGAGGTTGT
>NW_007739787.1:11362-12500 GCF_000696425.1 Galeopterus variegatus
ATTTTTGTTTGGATGTCTTAAGTGTCTTTTGTTCCTTTCTTTCTGATTTACTGTTGGTTTTCTGTATTTGTTGGTTCCTTGGGTTGTAGATAAACTTTTTTTTCCTCTTCTTTGTTGGCATTTTTATTTTCCTAGTGGGTTTTGATTTTTCTTGAGTTTTTATGGAATTGGTAGTTATTTTTCAGGTGCCAAACCCAGTACTCCTTTGAGAATTTTTTGTAAGTCTGGTCTTGTGGTAGTGAACTCCCACAGTTTTTGTTTGTCTGAGAAATATACTATTTGCCTTTCATTTCAGAAGGATAGTCTTGCAGGGCAGAGCAAAGTATTCTTGGCTGGCAATCTCTGTCTTTTAGTATTTTGAATATATCATCCCATTCATTTATGGTTTTTAGGGTTTGTGATGAAAAGTCTGATGTTAGTCTGATTGGAGCTCCCTTTTAGGTGATTTGATACTTCTCTCCTGCAGCTTTTAAGATTCTCTCTTTGTCTTTGAGTTTTGCTTGGCTAACACTTCTGCCAGTAAAAGTGGCATCCCTGGTAGAATGGTCCTGACCTGCATCCCTGTTATAGATCCCTTGTTCCTGTGTCCTTATGAAGCCATGACATCTGCACTTGCCCATTTATAATTATCAGTGGGCATATACCCCAGTGGATCATGTGAGTGCTCCCTGCCTTCATTATGTAGTAGTAACCTTACCTCTGCATAGTGATCAGAGTCAGTTCTCTCTGCCAGATGGTAAATGCCTTCTTTGTCTTATAAGGAGCCCAAAGTAACAATGAAGTAGTCATAGCTTTTTTTTTTATTGGATCCTAGTGGAAGTATTCCAGAGTCATAGAACCTAAAATTGTAGCCCAAGTGGGTTTCCAGGATGACAGTTAAAAAGATTACTCCTACTCTTAGCCCTTGGTGCCAGCACCCATGTATCCTATATTTTATATATTTAACACCATGTAGTGACTATTGGTTTCAGGTTAATAACACATTATTGCAGGTTGTGTTCTCCAAAGCTGGCACCTCAGCTGTGCCTTCAAGAGGCTATTCTACCATCTGCTAGGCAGTTTCCTGATGCTGTACTATGTGATTGGAATAATTATCCCATTGTCATGTGCTCACCACTGTATCTCTTTTGCCCAAGTG
>NW_007739787.1:14093-17772 GCF_000696425.1 Galeopterus variegatus
GAAAGTCACAGAATTCCCAGGAACACTAAGAGAGAGCAAGTCCTAATATGTGAGCACTCCCTAGATCTCTGCTTATGTTATGATTGTCGTTGTCACACTGGCCAAACCAAGTCATGTGGCCAAACCCAGAGAAAATGTGAGAGAGGATTACACAGGAGTGTGGATATAGGGGAGCAACAGTGTACCACAAATAGTGTTAGACTTATGTATTGTATCAAATAAGAGATCCATGTTCAGGGTCATGGCAAAGAATGTGTTTGGTAGAATGTGTGTGAAATAAATCTGATTTTTCCATTTTCTTCAAAAAAAGATAGTTACTTTTCTATTATTTATGTTTTAGGTTCAACATTTGTTGGATTTAAGAATGTTTGCTCAGGAGAGACTAATGTGATATTCATTACTAACCCTTTAAATGAGGATTTACAGCATCCAATCCATGTGAAGAATATACAACTGGTCAATACTACGGAACAATCAAAAATATTCATACACAGGCCAGATATAAGGTGAAGTATATGAAAACTCAGTTTTTTCTTTCCTATCTTTANTACTCTTAGCCCTTGGTGCCAGCACCCATGTATCCTATATTTTATATATTTAACACCATGTAGTGACTATTGGTTTCAGGTTAATAACACATTTTTGCAGGTTGTGTTCTCCAAAGCTGGCACCTCCGCTGTGCCTTCAAGAGGCTATTCTACCATCTGCTAGGCAGTTTCCTGATGCTGTACTATGTGATTGGAATAATTATCCCATTGTCATGTGCTCACCACTGTATCTCTTTTGCCCAAGTGTGTTCTTTAGTCCAGGGTGATATTGTGCAGGATTTTATGTAACTAGATCACTTTGTGAGTCCTAGGATGGTGATGCTAACTGAATCCCTGTAAGCAAGAAAGGAAAATTCATACCAGGAATACATATCAATACCAGTCAAACAAGCAGCATCTGCTACTGTAGTATTTTAGTAATACTCATCTACGGGTTCATATTCATGTATAAAACCTCTTCTCGGGAGAAAATATAATTAAGAAGAGTAATAAATAACAAGTAACTGATAAGAATTTTGGAAGTCACATTTTACTTTTCTCTTTTTTGAGTTATTGGATTTTAAGTATAATGGAGATTAAATTTTTAGATCCAATAAATTGTATCTTTTGGTCACATAATACATTCAAAGAGTTCAAGAGAAAAATAATGTTTCAGTTATCTTTTGCTGCATAACAAACCACCCCCAAAATTTAGAGCCTCTAAACAACTATTTATCAGTTTATGATACTGTGGATTGGCCATTTTGGCTTTGTCTAGCCCAGTGGTTCTTCTCCTCGTCTCACCTGGGCTTGTTCACTAGTCTGCCATCAGTATACAGGATGACTATGTGCTGGTTAGTCTAGGACAGTCTTAATTCCATGTGTGGTGGTTGGTGCTTACTGATAGTTGGTGCTGGCCATTGGCTGGGGTGATGGGCGATTGAGCCACAATCACTTACTCTTATGTTGAAAGTCACAGAATTCCCAGGAACACTAAGAGAGAGCAAGTCCTAATATGTGAGCACTCCCCAGATCTCTGCTTATGTTATGATTGTCATTGTCACACTGGCCAAACCAAGTCATGTGGCCAAACCCAGAGAAAGTGTGGGAGAGGATTACACAGGAGTGTGGATATAGGGGAGCAACAGTGTACCACAAATAGTGATAGACTTATGTATTGTATCAGGTGAGAGTTCAATGTTCAGGGTCATGGCAAAGAATGTGTTTGGTAGAATGTATGTGAAATAAATCTGATTTTTCCACTTTCTTCAAAAAAAGATAGTTACTTTTCTATTATTTATGTTTTAGGTTCAACATTTGTTGGATTTAAGAATGTTTGCTCAGGAGACACTAATGTGATATTCATTACTAACCCTTTAAATGAGGATTTACAGCATCCAATCCATGTGAAGAATATACAACTGGTCGATACTACGGAACAATCAAAAATATTTATACACAGGCCAGATATAAGGTGAAGTATATGAAAACTCAGTTTTTTCTTTCCTATCTTTATAGTTTTCCATTCTCCCTTCTCCCTGCTAAAAATCTGAGAAAGTTACTAATAACTACTAATTTCTGTAAAACTTTAATCAGCATTATGGAAATCAAGACTGTTGAATAATGTAAATCTAAGTGTTCTTAGTTGAGTTTTAACAACTGGGCTTTAATATGCATATTTTCTCCCACATTTTTGTACACCACCACTAACATCATTATTAAATATAAAAGTATGTTCTACATTAATAGTAATTATAAGATAAGAGACATCACTATCATTTCTTCCCTTTTTTGTTACCTATTGCTTTCCAAATATCCTATCACAGGCACCCCAAAATGTGATTGGAAATCAAATGTCAGCTATTATAATGATTGTGACTGTAAATACACAGAAACTTAGAACAGTGATTTTTCTGATCGCAAGCATCAGTTGGTGTCAGGACATTTCCAGAAGCTGGTCACTTAGATTCTGAGTCATAGAAGAATATAGCCAATAATTCCTACTTTTTATAAAAGGTACAGATCAGGAATTTAGATATAAGATGATAATGGAGGAAAGAAAATTTCTATTAGTGATCTTTGACCATTTTCAGTTTAGGGGAGAAGAGAAGGAATGATGTTTTGTGATTCAATAGATATTTTTTCAGAGAAGTGCACATTTCATCAATAGTTTCATTTTATCTAACTTTATTTTGATGACAGCCCAAAATTTACTCATTTGATCATTATTGACTGTAGTGGTTTTTGGCCCAATAGAGCCCCTTCTCACTAGAAAGGTATTAGCTTCGATTTAGTTGCCATTGAATCATTCAGATTTAATATATAATTTTAATATCTAGGTCATGAAGAAAATATTGCATCTTCAAACATAATTTCTTCAAGGTCTGTGCTTCCTGTGGGTGCTGTTAGTGCTGTCCAGATGTCTTTACTAGGCAGTGCACCCCACCCTCAAATGCTCTAAATTGTGGGCCAATATCAACCCACGGTTGCTCCCTTTTTTGAACTTTGCTCTAAGACAGATAGAAGTAGCTTCAGGAGGCCAAGGCCCTCCCTACCACTACCACCCCTGCAGTCCATGGAAAATGACTGGCCAATTCAGGAGTGCAAGGCGGGTCTCCTTGCCTTAAGGTAACAACACCTCTATAATGCAATTTATGTTTTAGAGGTTTCCATGGCATCAGACTGAAGCTGGGCTACAGACCACAGTCATCTTTATTTTCCTTTCCTTGCTCTGTGTGGCTTCTCTCCCTCCCTTTTGAGAGGATTTCTTCAATAACTCAGTAGAACAAAAAATCCACATCTCAGGCTTTGTTTCTTGGGAACCTGGGGTAAAACAGAGCCCAAAGCCACAATATAAAAGAGTGCCACTGGGCACCCTACTCACAGGCTTGCTTACAAAGCACATTGCACATACCTGGACACAAAGAACTCATGAACTACAGAAATATTTATTAAAACCCTTCTCCGGGGCCGGCCCGGTGGCGCACTGGATAAGTGCGCCGCTCGGGAAGCACGGCAGCGCTCCCGTCCGAGGGTTCGGATCCCACATGCGGACCGGTTCCCGCTCACTGGCTGAGCGAGGTGCGGGGGCAACACTGAGGGTTGCGATCCGTTGCCGGACACGGAAAAAGACAAAAAAAAAAAAAAAAAAA
>NW_007739787.1:18731-34009 GCF_000696425.1 Galeopterus variegatus
AACACTGAGGGTTGCGATCCGTTGCCGGACACGGAAAAAGACAAAAAAAAAAAAAAAAAACCTTCTCCATAACTGCCTACTTGTATATTATAGTAAGAGATAACTTACAGCTTCATGTCTCTCTTTTAGCAAAAAGGGAGAAATGTGCTAGATGCTCTCTAATAGATCTGAGCTTTCCACTATTATTTGGTTGCTATAACTCTGGAATAAATTATATATAAAGTAAATACCATGGTATTATATAAGTATACTGTGTACCATTTGAATATATAGTATGTACATTGTACATTAAGCAGTGATTTTATTATTATAACCAGATAACAATCAATCAGCATTCCAGGTAACTCAAGATAAAATCAAACTATCACCTGTCGTTGAGCTGCATGATGACTATATAATATCACATCTCCTATAGTCAAGCTATCTACAGAATGGTTACTAAAATATATAGCATACAAATCACAATCCAAGTATACTGAATATACATAGACAAAGGTCTACAAGAATATATACTAACCTGCAATTGGTGATGAGCCTAAAAGATTAGGATAGGAAGGTAAAAGGGACTGAACTTTTATTAAATAGTTAGATTATTTTATAGTACACAATACTTTTTATGATTTTTAAAGATGAGAAGAAAGGGAAAAAATAGTGAAGACTTCCTTGCCAACACAGGGATTTTGTATGTCCTGTCCACCTGCTGTATAGGGCAGTGTTAGTATATTGTGAATAATAAACAAACATAAAATCTAACATTCAAAAAAATATGAATAGAAAATTGGAACTCTCATTTTATATCCCACAGGTATAACTTGTCCTTTTGAAATGTTAATGAATTCATAATAATGGTCCAAATTAACACAACGTAAAAGCAGACTTTATTAAAATGCCAGTGACATATGCCACTTGGTCCCACTTTGAATCCTTTCTGAAATAATACCCAATCAATCGATGTTTTTGGATACCCTCTTATCAAATACTCAAGTATATTCATATTGCTCTCTAGGAACAATGAACTAAATCATCCATTTTACCTTTTCTCCACAGTAAGGTGAATCCATCTGATTGTGTAGACATGGTTTGTGATGCCAAAAGGAAAGCTTTTCTTAGAGACCTAGATGGCTCCTTTCTGGGGAATTCTGGTTCAGTGATACCTCAAGCAGAATATGAATGGAATGGAAACAGCCAACTAGGAATTGGAGACTACAGAATTCCTAAAGTGATGCTCACATTCTTGAATGGAAGTAGAATTCCTGTCACTGAGAAAGCACCTTATAAAGGTTTGTTTGATCTTATTTTGTTGTTAGTATTCAAGTTCATGAAACAAAAAGTACATTTTATTTTTAATGATTGATGTACTCAACCAATAACTTATACTTTCTACTTATTAGTCTTATATAACAGGAAAAACATAGTACATGGATGTTTTTACAATGAGATTATTTTTCACTGTTAAAATATGTATACATATATTTCCAGGAATTATTAGGGATTCAACCTGTAAATACATTCTGGAGTGGCAGAGCTATAAGTGCTTTGGGATGGAATATGCAATGATGGTTATCGAAAGCCTGGATTCTGACACAGAAACAAGAAGACTTTCACCAGTGGCTGTAGTGGGCAGTGGTTATGTTGACCTCATCAATGGTAGGTGTTCAACATAAACGAACTAGTTACACAAAGCATTTGCTTTTTATTACATGCATGAAGTCATCTCATAAATTATTTACCACATAAAACTAGCAAATATCAGGACTTCTTTGCCTTCAATTTATAAGAAAGATCTATGTTCTGGGGAGAGATGACTCTTTAGCAGTTGCCCATCCAGGAAAGCCAGGACAGTTATTTCAAACTGACCACTAGAAAAAGGAAGAGGAGCAGCAGAATGAAGGAGAGGGCAGGGGAGGAGAAGGGAGAGAAAGAAGAAGAAGGGGGAAAGTTATTTCTAGAGTGATCTTTATACCTTCACTGATAAAGTGGTATAAATACTTTGAAGAAAAAATTGGCCCAAATATCTCCAAAATTACAATTTGCCTTACATAAATTTAAAAACTGATAATGTGCTATTTGGAAAACTTGAGAAAGGATATTCTCAGCCTAATCATTTTTTGTTGTCATAAATCTTATAACCAATGTTTTTTTGTTTGTTTGTTTTTGTTTTTCATTTCTGATCCCTTTGACTGTCAAAACCAGCTCATCCAGCTCCAGGGTCTAGGTTTCTTCCATTCTAGTCTTAGGTGGTCCTAGCACACAGGGAAGGTAATGGTCTCCATAAAGATGCAGATCAACAATCAACTTAGGAGACCAAGGCTTTTTGAATGAATATGATGAATTTCTAAAAGGTACTGAAAATAGAACAGAGATTCATTGTCTGTCCCTCAAACAATACTGGAGGCTCAAAGATTAGTCCCTAAGCAAGCTTAGAGTCTTCATGTGCTGAAGGGGCACATAACCTGGATCAGACAGATTTCTGGGCCCTGGTAGTATCATACCATGCACTAAAATACTCTGGGATTCAACAAATAACTAATACAGTACAAAAATATACATTAAAAAATGTTAAAGAAAATAGAGTGAACTAAATCAGGTGTATCCCAAAGTTTTATGATCTTAAGTCTCTCCTCACCTCTCCAACCCCAATATGTGATCCTCCTGGTTTCTGTGACCTACAATTAACTCAATTTCAAACGCTGTCATTCAGATTTTATAAAACAGAGATGGTGGGAACAATTTTAAATAAGTCGGTGAATAATGGAAGATGGAGGAGATGTTTTCAAATTGCTCTGTTGTATATGATGAAGAAAGATTTCACTGAATTTATTCTTACATTTCCCTTTTTTGACAAGCAATACAAGTTTTCCACTTACAATAGTGACATGATGTTTCTCTTTAAAATGGATTTAAATTTTAAAGAGTGACTTTCAAGTTAAAGAATTCTTAAAGAAATAATAGCATAGTGGAAAAATCATGAAGGTGGTAGAAGAATAACTGGAGCTTGGAATGCCCTATACTAGATGGGAAAAAAATTCTCTAAGATAAAAGTTACTGAATACCATCAAAGTTTCCTTTTAAATATTAATACTTAATTGTATTTTTAAAGTATGAATTTTTATCACTCTAAATTTTTCATTTTATATAGACATTTCTTTATGTTTGTTTTCAAAACCTACAAAGAAGGTATATTTAAAAGCAGGATTTATACTTTAAAAAAGGGAAAGGTTATGCTCTACTTGAGCTTTACAAGTTTATAAGGATTTAAAATTTGATTGAAGTTCAGTTATAAATATTGATAATACCCCCAGGTAAGCCAGGAAATTTAGCAAACTTAATGAATAAATACTTCCAGAAAATTCATCATTCCATATTTCACTTAATGTTTTATATATATATATGTGTGTGTGTATATATATATATGTCAATTATATATATATATATATATAATCTGAGCCACTTTAAAACTAAAATAGAGAAATTTGCCATAAAAGCCATGTTACACCTGTTCTGAAAATGTCTGGATTCAGGTAGAAAAGCATCCACTTTTGGCTTTCTAGAGGATTTGAAGGAGCATTATTTCTCAGATGGCTTCAGTTTAGTGATGGTGTTGACTCTCCAATAGAATCTGTAGTCACAGTATTTAACAAAAATTTATTAAATTAAAATTAAAATGAAGGAAGTTTAAAAATTTGATCAAAACAAACTTCTTTGTTGAATTTACAAATTAACTAATGAACAAATGAGTAAAAGAACAAATGAATGAATCAAATTGTTCAGGAATACAAATATCCATGTTTTCCAGGTACAGGCTCCACCTTTAACAAATTAACTCTGTTACAGCACACTTTCCTGCAAAGGACCTAAGAAAGTTAGATGCCTACCCAAATTCACATTTGATATGGAGAAGAAATGATTAAGCATTTTCTTCCTCACCATGTGGCCTGAGCTTGAATATGATTATTAAAGTAGAGATTCCCTCAGTGACCTTCCAGTACAAATCCTCAACACATATTAATCTACCTTTCTGGACAGTGTAAAAGTAAGGGTGATAGAAAGGAGTTCCTTCCCTACCTTCCTTTTAAGCCAAGGTTTGAGAAATAGCTAAGGTGATTGAATAGATGATGGATGGATAATGGATATAAACGCTGAACTTGCATTTGAACTTGACCACTGCAATTTATTTTTAATACAATTACTCTTGAGATTCTGCATTAATAATATTCATAATATAGGAACATAAAATTTCATTTGGCATGGATTTAGGCCCACAGGATCATGGCTGGTGTGCTGGATACACGTGTCAGAGAAGACTGTCCCTTTTTCATAGCATTGTGGCTCTGAACAAGTCTTATGAGGTTTACTTCACTGGTACCAGTCCTCAGAATCTTCGACTGATGTTGCTTAACGTTGACTATAACAAGGTAGGGCAAGATAGATGTAATGTCTTAAGAGTTATTGGTGTTGATTATTTGCATATATTTCTATCTGCTAAGGATTATATCTCTTGTTCTCTCTAACATCATCAGCCTTACACCTCATTTTCAAGGATGCATCAGGGTACTACTAAAAATACTATTAGCCCAGACAGTCTTCATCAGCCTGAAAGTATGTATGAGTATCAAACACCTCCCCCCCACACCCAAACATGCTTGATTCTGGTACTCCATATATGAGGTGTGACAGTGATGTCTGTGACTTGTGAGATTCACAAGCAAACCTGCATTTTTACATAAAAATAGTGTATACCCAAAACTGAGCACTTGGAATTATATATTTATTCTTCAGTGCTGCTATTACTTATCTATATTAGAAGCACACCTTTGGAATTTTCTTCAAAGATTTCAGCATGTTATTTTAACTATCCTCAATAATGTCAAATCTTTGCTATGAACTGAATTCAGCCAGGATCATTAAATTAATAGACACTAATACAGTGGGAAAAGAGTATGAGGTTACGCAGTAGTCTCTTAATTAGGATTTTCTTTTCTGATTATGAGAGTTCAAAGTCCCAGAGTTTAGGAATGAGTGATGAGAAAAAGACACTTGCCCCTTCTCAGGTGATAGCAATTCCATCCTTTCAGCCAACACCTTGGAACCAACCACTCTTGCCGCGTCTATTTCTCTCACATTCCCCATCCAATTCCATCTGCACGTTCTGTTGAATCTCCCTTCAGAACATCCAGAACCTGACCACTCCTTACCACCTACACTGCTCCTGTCCAATGTGAGCCCTTCCACTCCCCTTCTGCTTCCACCTTTGCACTTCTGTGGTCCATCTCACCTCACTAGACATAGAGACATCTTCAAAGCAGAATTAAGATCAGGTCTTTCCGCGGGCCGAGCTAGTGGCACACTTGGGAGAGTGCGGCGCTGGGAGTGCAGCCACACTTCCGCCACGGGTTCGGATCCTATATAGGAATGGCCGGTGCACTCACTGGCTGAGCACGGTGTGGGTGACACCACACCAAGGGTTGCGAGCCCCTTACCGGTCACGAAAAGGACCAAAAAAAAAAAAAAAAATCAGGTCTTTCCTGTGCCCCAAACCCTGCCATCATTTTCCATTTCATTATTTCATCATTTCTCGGTCTGTGTACAAGAGTCAGAGTCCTCACAGTGGTCTACGAGACCCGATGGGAATCTGCCTCATCCCTTAGCTCTCTGGCTGCTTCACAGGGCTCCTTGCTGTTTCTCAGTATACCAGGCATTCTAGCACTTGGGCCTGTGTCCTACGAGACCCGATGGGAATCTGCCTCATCCCTTAGCTCTCTGAGTGCTTCACAGGGCTCCTTGCTGTTTCTCAGTATACCAGGCATTCTAGCACTTGGGCCTGTGTTTCAGATGCAGCATCAGCCTAGAACATTCTACCCTAGGAGACTAGACTCCGCATCTCCTCCAATCCCATTTTCTCAATAGACCTACCCTGACCACCTCTCCCCACTCGGCTCTCCCAGTTACTCATACCCTGATTTACTGTTTGTTTGTTTTTTCTTCCATAGCACTTATCACCTACATGCCTCATAGATTACTTTTTATTATTTCTATCCTCACTCCAGAATGTAAGCTGGAAAAAAAAAGGCACTAGCTTTTGCAAGCACCTGGAATACTGTCTGGCGGAGATGGGAATTTGATTTTTGTTTGTAAAAAATTGAAAGAGAATATTTTAACTTTAAAAATAAGAACAGTAACCACAATGTAATGTGCTGTTAATATTCTGAAACTCTGAAGACAATGTCAAAGAAAATTCCAGAACTATGTATAGCTTATTAGACTCCTTACTAATCCTTCCCTGCCCTTGCAAAGTAAGCCAGTCTCCTTACTTTTTGGTCATACCTGATAGCCTAAAATGTAGGGAATACAAACATGAAAAATGAAAAAAAATGAATCAGAGAAGACTGTTATTTTGACTGACTTTTATTATTCTTACTTCCAAATTTTTATCAGAGATAAGCATTTTTTTCAACATTAAAAACCTAATTTTGTGTGGTTGCATTATTCAGAGCAGTAAGTTTCCTCTTTTCCCTGACACTGGAACTGAAAGCCTATATTGTACTTCGTTGTCTTTTAAAGAAACTCTTTAATTTAGAGATACTCCTCTAATAATTTCTTTCTCATACTACACTTTTCTACTGAGAATCATCAGTTAAGGATTAAGTTGCAATGTCTACATGAATGGTTGAATGTACGCCCATTTAAAATTTTTAGTTCATAAAAAGAAAGAGAAATTACACTTCCTTGCTATTCAGTATTTAAACCTGAGTTCTGAAATTTCGTTATTATTAATGTAAAACTGTAGCCTTAGAAAATTTAGTATTTGTGGTAACTGTATAGAAACACAATCTGCCTTAGTTTAAAACTCAGAAATAATTGGAAATTGATAAGGAAACTCAACTGAAGTTTGCCTTTACGGAGTATCACGCATCTTACCAAAGGATTTTCTCACAAACTCTTGAGAATCTCAGAATCATGCCATAAAATCTAAATAGAAGAAAATTATTGGCACTTTGCATTATGCTAAGTGGAATAAGCCAGACAGGGAAAGACAAATAATGTATGATATCACTTCTATGTGGAATAAAAAAAATTTTTTTTTAAAGTCAAATTCACAGAAACAGAGCAGAATGGTGGTAGCTGGGAAAAACTTGAGCTGAATATTTATGCTAAATCCATAAAACTTAGTTTTAATAGCTTAAAAAGGTATGCATAGTTGAAAGACATTTTCTATTTTATTGTTCTCTTAAAACACAAAAATGTTTTTTATTTTTAACAGGCTGTTCTAGTAGGAGTTTTTTTTTCCACCCTTCAGCGTTTGGATGTCTATGTGAACAATTCATTGGTGTGTCCCAAAAATACTGTATGGAATGCCCAACAGAAACACTGTGAATTTAACAGACATCTGTACCCAGGTATTTCCTAAGAACAGTACAGTGCACATAATATATGTACTTAGTTACTTATAAAATTCTTTATAATGTTTCATTATTAATATTTAATTCGTTAGCCATTGGTGAATGCAGAAGAAAATAAGCTTTTAGTCAAGGTCCACCAAATACTAAGATAGGTTCATTTATAATATGTGTGTCCTGAAAGATCACTCCTGATGGAACTCTTAAGTATCTGAACATATTCAGATAGAATTTTTTGTTTATGATGGGCATTCTTTTGCTCCCTTAGAACTTTTTCATTCTAACATACATTGAGTTTAGTTATCCCTGTGCCCACAAAAGACTTTTCTTAGTATTTAATTAATCTCTGCTTTACTTCTATTCCATAAAGCTCAGAGCCTAAATTAATTGGTAGCCACCAAAAGTATTGCCAAGAAAGCAAAACACTGTGAAGTAAATATGATAAAGTAAACTCTTGATTTAAATGAAATATCTGAAAGAGATTAAACATCCATTTACTAAACCAGGATGTATCTTTGCTGATTTAAATTTTTTTGTTAAACAGAGTTCTAATGAGACCAGCATCATATATTCTATTCCACATTTGCTATTTATTATCATTTTTAGAAGAACTCCATAATCTCAACTAATCATTACACAAATGTATGCTATAGATTATAATATAAACTAGATTTGAGAATATGAATGAGTAATCTATGCTCTCTACCATTTATAGAACAAGCCCTCTTTCTACTAATAGTATGGATATCTAATGTTTCCAGAGATATAACTATAAGTTGAGCACTGTTCTAAGTGCTTTACATATAACGCATTATTACTATATCACAGTAACCCTATGAAGTAGGCACAGATGAGTAATCTGAGGCACAGGAAGTAAAGTAATTTACCAGGGTCTCTGTCTTAATCAGCTCAGGCTGCCATAACAAAATACCACAGACTGGGTGGCTTAAATAGAAATTTGTTTTCTCACAGTTCTAGAGGCTGAAAGTCTGAGATCAGCATGATCAAGTTCTGCTGAGGGTTTTTTCTTGGCTTGCAGAAGGCCACTTTCTTGCTGTGTCCTTATATGGCAGAGACAGTGAGAGCAAGTTCTCTGGTGTCTCTTTTTATGAAGGCACTAATTCCATCATGAGAGCCCAACCCTCAGGATCACGTCTAAGCCTTATTCCCGCACAAAGGTCCCTATCTCCAAAAACCATTACATCAGGGGATAGGGCTTCAACATATGAATTTTGGGGGACAGAATTCAGTCCATAGTAGGATCAAATCTGGTGCTGGCAGAGAGCAAGGACTTGAAAACGGAGTCTAGCTCTAGAACCCATGCACTTGACCATTATGCTGTTGCCTTCTTATAAGCTGAGTCAATATTATCACTTTTAATTTACAAATGATTGTGCATATTTACAGCTTAATTTTCATAAATTTTTAACTGTTTAAAACAACACATATGGTACCAAGTAGTTTATCATTAAAAGTCAGGAATTAAGTAACTATTTCAATAAGCAGAATTTAATAGAGGAATTGTTTACACAGGTGCTAGAGGGCTGAAAAACAATACCTCCACGGCCCTCTTACAGATAAGTGTGTGTGTGTGTTGTTTTTCTGAAATACCATTGCTTTTAATTGAACTTTTTTCTTTGGCATGTGGAATGTAAAATAATATAATAATTTTCAAAATAATCCCTGTATTATGAATCTATACTTTTTTGGAGGGAGAGATTATCTTACATGTTCTATTATTATCTATGTCTCTGCTTCTTTCATTACTGTGAAAACATGAGACAGTCACCTAAGATAAATGGTGTATGTGCTTCTAACGGTAGCTTGAGAGAAGCTTCAATTTATAATACAAAGCACATTTTTCAGATTCACACAATGTTTAAGCCAAACTAAATCTACAATTTATACTAGTAGATGTTAAAGAAATATATAATAATAATGAAATGGCTTCTTAATGCTGTAGTCTGTTACATTCATAAGAAATTCCCTCTTCTTCCTAAAATTTTAATTCCTTTTTTTCTAGTAAGCTTCACTATGAAATGTGTGATAAGAAGCTACATGCTTCATTTAACTACTGTTACGCTATTTAGGCTTTGTCTGGGCTCAGTATGTGTGAGTGGATTTATTAGCTCTTAGACGTTGTTGATACTCTGTCATAAAATTGTATATTTTTCACTCATTACATATAATAATGTCAATCACTTTTACAAAATTCAGTTTGCTTGTAGAATTTGTTTGCATTAACTGAAGATTTTTCAAGCTGAAATGTAAACCTGTTTCATTGGCGTAAGAATCTTCTGAGATGTTTTCACATATACTTCATTTTTATTATATACTTTTATCCTTGGTAGAAAATAGAAATACTGAATTATGAATGCCCTTTCAAAAGTTTGTATATAGCACTGCAAAGATTAGATGGCTATTAAAGTGAAATTTATGTTTTTAAATTACCAAATGTCTTCAGTCAAGGCTTTAAAATTCTGAACATGTAAATAGTGTCACAAATACAGTATAGGCTTCTGAGTTCATAATTAAATTTGTTTCTCATTTACATTTTGTCTGTAGCTAATTGCTTTTTTTTTTTTTTTTTTTCCTTTTTGTCTTTTTTCGTGGCCGGCAACGGATTGCAATCCTCGGCGTTGCCCCCGCACCTCGCTCAGCCAGTGAGCGGCCAGTCTGTATGTGGGATCCGAACCCTCGGCGGGAGCGCCACCGTGCTTCCCAAGCGGCGCACTATAGCAGTGCGCCACCGGGCCGGCCCACTAATTGCTTTTTAAAATAAATTTAATGTATAATGATTATTAATGGTATTATTAAAGGATTGACTATAATTTTGCATGTCAGTTCTGTAAGTGTTTTTAATATGCATACTTTCTTATGAAAGAATGACAACATTGAACCCTTTTGGAATTTTCTAAATCCAAACAAATATTATATACTGCATGGTAACTGCGGTAATACAAATATATTTAACTATGCTGTTTTGGCTTTTTTTCCTTCACAGAGCAATTTCTTCCTGATCTGGATTCCGCTGTCCTTGGTGAAAACTACTTTGATAGAACCTACCAGATGCTTTACCTTTTGGTTAAAGGAACTATACCTGTTCAAATCCACACTGCCACAGTCATATTCGTTTCTTTCCAATTACCTGCTGTAACAGAAGATGACTTCTACAGCTCTAACAATCTGGTTAGAAACCTTGCCTTGTTCCTAAACATACCAAGTGACAAAATCCGTATCAGCAAAATAACACGAGGGGAGAGTCTGCGGAGGAAGAGATCCATGAGACTCACAATTGAATTAGAGATTGGAGAGCCTCCCACTCAGTTCTTAAGCAATGAAACCAAAGGTATGAATACTAGACAATTGAGACAGAGGAATGTAATTATCAAATTCACGTCTATAAATAACCCTACCAGGGCCTGATGAGCAAGGCCTCAGGAAATCACACCAACTCCACATCCTGACTCCTGTATTGGTCTAGAGACTTTTTTCCCTCTCTATTCCAGTAAACCCAAATTATCTTGGAATTGTGAAAAAATTTCAGTCTCTATTTTGTGATTGCAGTGATTAATAAATTCAACAAAAGGAATTGACCTAATATGAAAGATCTAGGAAAACCTACCTAAGGAAGTGACCTTTTAGCTGAGAGATTAAGGATGAAAAGAGTCGGTCAATGAGAAGAGGAAGAAGAAAGAGTGTTTTAGGCTGAGGAAACAGTTGGTGAGGGTTTGGTGCATTCGAGAAACTGAGAGGTCCAATTGGTCTGGAGTGGAAGGAGCCAGGAAGTGCAAACTGCTAGAGGCAAGGCTGTGCAGTGAGCAGGTGCTAGATGGTAGAGAGCTTTGGAAGTCAGAAAAAGGACTGTGGATGTTTTCCTAATGAACAGATATTCTGAGCAGTAAAGTGGTGGGTTTGATTTCTGTAGTGAAGTCACAGATTTACCTTGACAACAAGGGCCGATGTGCAAAAACATGTTCTGTCTTTATTTTCTATGACTAATCTAATCACCCCCCGTAGCCATCTCCCCTCTGTCTGTCCCTCACTTCCCATACCCCCATTTTCTAGGTATCAGAGATAAAAATAAGCTCACCTGGCCCATCTGAGTTATCTCTGCTGGTTTAAATCATTTCCATAGGGTGGCTCAGTTTGAGCATTTGGGTAAATTCTCAGCCCTTCAGATTTTCTTCCTCTTCATCAGTTTCGTTAAAGTCGGCTTCTGAATACCAAGGTCTGTCTTGACCTCAGGTCCTCATGTTGCCTTCTTGGCTTCATGGCCTCTGCTACAGGGTGGGTGGTCTTCTCTGCTCTGCACATGTATCTCTTGAGGTACCACTAACTTTCCTGGCCTTCTGGCATGCAACAGCATCCCCTCTGCTAACTCCCGACCGTGCCGTGTCTGCAGTGGTCAAACACAAGCACATTCACCTAGGCTTACCCCTCTCCAAGAACAGAAGATCTAGGTCTCTGTCAGAGGAAGATTTACCGTCCAGCTGATGAAGCTCATGCTTCAAGTCCCCTCTCTTGTGCAAGTCCTAGGAGGGGCTTTTACTTTCAAGGCCCTAGGAGGGGTCCTAATAATGTGGTCTAATCACTGAATATTATTATAAAAGTTACAAAAGTAAGATTTTCTGCGTTCTTTTTCTTAAAGAGAGCTTCCAAAATTGTGTAAACTTCAGGCCCACAAAATAGGGATCTGCCTTCTCTCTCTCTATTCAGTGTGTTTTTCATTAAACTTGCAGGCGTTCTGTAAACCTGGGTACTGGGTGAAGTTCTCACTTTCTGCCACTAGGCGTCATCACTCATTTCCGCAGGAGGTTTGCTTCTGGGCGTTGACCCTATGCACCCACCACATACCCACTCTGGAATTCTACCAGTTAGGTAGGAAGAAGCTTCTTCCTTGTGGGGATATGCCTATCAAAAGGCTTGCATGAGTCAAAGGACGTGCTTATAAACTCTCTTGGTTGAAAGAGCGTAGAAACCATAGGCTCGTGTTGCAACCAAATCTCCCACGATGTTCTCTGCCCAGAGTCATAGTTTACTGTCCTTCATCTGCCCTGTACTTCCTTGGACTTATAGGGTCAGGGCTTTGGATTCAACATAACTTAGCCTGTTAATTTAGTCTAGGACTTGTAGTGAGTGTATGGTACACATACAGTTTTATCACCCACTTTTGAAATCTGGTAAGCCTCACATGTACTGAGGTCCAAAATTTACTACTCTGCAGTAGATACTAAAAGAAACTGTGATTTATTTCCTATATGTGACCTAAATTTCCTCACAAACAACCTCTCCTGCCCTCATATCCTTAAACCAATTTTAGTCTGTTAGTCAGATTTATCCAGATAAATATAAGACAGTTTAAAAGCATGGAGGGTAGGGACAAGGGAAAGGGGCAGACTAATGGTATGTTTTCCAGATACAGACTGGGATAGAGTTTCACATCTCAAGGAAAGCCCTACAACTTGGCATGGAGTGATATCACAGCAAAATACTGGGAAATGGCAAGAAAAATGTGCATGTCGTCATGCTCCTGGTTCCCCATAGCCTTTGCAGAGTATCAGGATATCCAGAAGTTCCCAGATGTTCTGGAAATAGGTTACTTAAATACTAGGGGGACTTCTGGGCAGGCAGCATCCTGGGGTCAGGAAAAAGAGATCTTCAAGTCAAGGTCTCTGGTTTCTAGGTGACAATCAGCAGAAATGGATGTCTTCACATGTCAAAAGGTCAGAGAGAACCTAACAGTGCAGACCAGATCAGACTTGCCACTCTGACTCAAAAACCAGTGAAGACAAAGTAGTAGTAGCAGTGCATGGACACGAAGCACCTTTGCACCGCTGCTCTTACCTCACGTGAGCCTTCATACATGGGAGGCCTCAAGGAGAAGACTGTCCTGGACAGAGTGAGAGGAAAGGGAAGAATCGGAAAGACTGAGCATTTATCCAAAAGAGTCTTGTCATCCAAAAGAGACCTTTTAAATTGACCAGACTGAAAGTCTCTAAAAGCATGGGTTTCAAAGTATCATCTGAAGCCCCCTGGCCCAGGACATTGCCTCCTTCGTCTCAGCACACTAAGCTTCATGGCTTAGCCTTAGTGGAAGAAACTCAATGATCTGAATCCTCACAGATGACTCTGGATATGGAAGGCGCATGATACCTCGGAACGAGGTTGTTAACAAGGCCTGTATCACACTGTACACCAGTACACCAAAACGTTACCCTGTTTACAGCTGTTTTACAGTTGTTTTGGTGTTTTGTGGTGTTTTTGAGGAGGGAAGTGCAATGCGTATTTATTTACTTATTATTATTTTTAATTGACAGATAAAATTGTATTTATCGTGTACAAAATGATATTTTGAACTATATACAGTAAACATTGGGGAATGATAAAATGTAGCTAATTAACAAATGCATTACCCCACATGGTTATCATTTTGTGGTAAGAACACTTAACATCCATTCTCTTAGCATTTTTCAAGGCAATATATTATTATTAACTCTAGTCACCATGTTGTACACTAAGTCTCTTGAACTTATTCCCCCCATCTGACTAAAATTTTGTACCCTTTGACTAACATCACCTCAATCCCACCCCTGTCCTCACCCCCAGCCCCCAGTAACCACCATTCTACTCTCTACTTCTATGAGTTCAAATTTTTTAGATTCCAGATATAAGTGAGGTCATAAGGTACCTGTGTTTCTGTGCCTGCTTATTTCACTTAATATAATGTCCTCCGGGTTCACCCATGTGATCACAAATGGCAGGATTTCCTTCTTTTTCATAGCTGAATAGTGTTCTGTTGTGCATATATACTACATTTTCTTTATCCATTCATCTGTTGATGGACACTTAGGTTGATTCCATAACCTGGCTGTTATGAGTAATACTGCAATGAACGTGGGAGTGTAGATATATCTACATTATATTGATTTCATTTTTTTAGATATATGAGGGTACTCCAAAAAGTTGGAGGAAAAATAGAATTAAAAGATAATATAAATCCTTCCATGAACTTTTGGAAGATCCCTCCCATACCCAGTAGTGGGATTGCTCGATTGTATGGTAGTTCTATCTGTAGGTTTTTGAGAAATCTTCATATTGTTTTCCATATGGCTACACTAATTTACATTCCCACCAACAGTGTACCAGGGTTCCCTTTTCTCCACTTCCTTATCCAAAACTTGTTATCTTTTGTCTTTTTGGTAATAGCCATTCTAACAAGTATGTGATGGTATCTCATTGTGGTTTTAATTTGCATTTATTTGATGATTAGTTATATTGAGCATTTTTTATATACCTGTTGGCCATTTGTATATCTTCTTTTGAGAAATGTCTGTTCAGGTTATTTGCCCATTTTTTTAGTTCTATTATTTGTTTTCTTGTTATTGAGTTGTTTGAGTTCCTTATACAATTTTTTTAAGTTTATTTATTTATGGCCACGAAGCAAGTCTTAATACACTTAAAAACACAAAGATCATAGAAAATATGTTCTCTGACCACAATAAGAGAAGGAAATTTAGAAAATTCACAAATGTGTGGAAATCAAACAACACTCTCCTTAATAAACAATGGGTAAAAAGAAAATCACAGGAAAATTAGAGAATATTTTGAGATAAAAATCTAAGAGCAACACATCAAAATTTATAGGATGTAGGGTTTATGCAGTGCTTAGAGGAAAATTTATACTTGTAAACACCATATTAAATATAAGAAAAATCTCAAATCAGTAATATAAATGTGTACCTTAAAAAAATAGAAAAAAAGAAAAGTAAACTAAACCAAAAGCAAATATAAGTAGGAAATAACAAAGATTACAACAGAAATATATGAAATAGGGAATTAAAACAATGGAGAAAATCAACAAAACTGAAAGTTGATTCT
>NW_007739788.1:0-2606 GCF_000696425.1 Galeopterus variegatus
CCTGGAGCCAGAGCTGTGGCCGTGATTTGGCTATGAGGAGTGTGCTGCCCTAATTAGGAGATGAGAAGCCCATCCTCTCGAAGCTTTGAGTAGTCTTTTGCCTTGCAAGGGGAAGAGGCGAAGATTTATCATTGAATTCCTTTGCTCTATGAAAACCACTCCAATAGATCTTTCATTAATGAAACGTGAAGCTAAATTCTTCTCTAAACTTGAGGTATTTGACCCTTGAGCCTCCCAGAAGGAAATGAGGTTAGCCACGGGATGGAGAGGGCTGAAATTGCAGCAAGAAGGACAATGTAGAGAGTGTCCTCGCACCTGTCCTGGATTTGCTCCAACGGAAGAGGAGAAGGGCCTCAAAAGAAAGGCTCTTTTCTCATGCAACACTGTATGAGACCCTGGGGAGGAAGTGAGAACCCAAGAGGCACACAGAAGGGTGCAGAGGCACTAGTGAAGATGTGGCACAAGCAGAACTGTTGGGGGCAGATGACAAGGTGCACAGGGGTGATTAGGAGGCCCTGGTGGGGCTGGCATATGTGGATATAGAACATCTGAGGCTGCCTCGTGTCCCAGCCTCTGAGGTTCTCACATCAGCGTCCACCAGCTGGGTGGCCAAGGGGCTTCTCCAAGAGCCAATCTGGGCAGAAATGCGGGCAGCCTCTGAGGTGGCTTAGTCTGTCCTTGGGCAGAGGCAGTGGGTGAGGCTGCGATCACAGTGACACTGATGTGGGTGGAAGTGGGAGTGGCATCACTGGACTCTCCCACTGAGGCACAGCTGGGAGCCCAGAGGTCACCCTGAGAAAGAACACTTTCCTCGATTGTTCCTCACAGCCTTCTGACAGGAATATCCACCAAGCTATGCTTTCAAAAGCCTTTGCACATTCTGTAGGAAATATGTAAGTATGTGTTTTACAGATGGGCCAATAGTTACCTATAAATATGCACCAAGACGGTAGGCCATCCTGTAGGGAGCTGAAATAACAACAATAATAAGTAGTTTACATGCCCTACACCACAGACCTACTAGATCTATTCCCTAAACCACCCTCTGCTTTTCACACACCCTGCTAATTCTCCCTTGCTCAGAATACAATATAAAATAATCTAAATTAATATTTAACCATGTTCAAGCACACAGATAACTTCAACCAATTAAGCCCCTCATCAACTATCACCTGAACCTCTAGGTTTACTGTTCTCTTCGTCTCTACCCATCTGCCTGTCCCTCTCTGAAGAGTCACAGCACCAGTGTGAGGACTACCGGGAGGGACCCCTGTGCCCACAGCCCTCTACTGTGAACTTTCTGGGCCCCTCCTCCTTGTTCATGTCCATGGATGAACAGTTGTCAGTGCCTTTCTGCTTTCTGGTCAACTTTTCTCAAAACAGAAAGGAAGCATTAACTGTTAAATTGTAGTTGCATCACTACTTCCACCAGGGATCACGCAAAAATGAGCCACATTAATCCTTGTGTGGGCCAGGACAGGTCCCTCAGTGGGGCTCCTCTGTCTCTGATCAGGCAGCTGAGTTCTGTGGTATGAACAGAGGGCCACTATAGTAGTCAAAAAGCAGTTCCTGAAAAATCTTAATGAGTGGATGACCCAGCCCCACCCTGTGAATGAGGGAAGTAGAAAGGAAGAAAGGGGGACAGAAGAGAAGATGGAAAAATAAAAGATGCAAGAAAATCTGGAACTATAAACACTGAGAAGGCATCAGGGTGACAGGGCATTCGGATGTCAGCAACTGGACCAGCCAGAGGCTGAAACATAGAGAAGGTGGCTCTAGCCGCAGGAACCTGATTCCTGCAGAGCATGTTCGGCCTTACAAAACATCACTCCAGTGATTTGGTTTCTATGGTTGTCGTCACAAAGTACCACAGACCGGGTGTCCTAAACACCAGCTCTGGAGGCTGCAAGTATGAGACCAGGTGTCACTGCTCTTACGCCATGCTTAACTTTAAGGAATGTTCTTTTCAGGGTCACTGGATTGAATACTTCCAAAGGGCACCGTCTTGCTAATACATGGCATAGGGCACACCCTTGAGGTGGTGCAAGGCCACAGCCTGCTGCTCTTGCTTTCCCAGCTCTCCCTTACCCTCTTTCAGGGCCAGCTTCATGCATCTGCAACCTGTACAGTCACACCGTACCCCACATTTAGAAGCGCCTTTCACTTCGCTTAATACTGTGCTGTCATACTCATGAAATTCTTCATAACTCTTGTACAATGGGACCCTCATGATAGAGTTTGGATATGTTGTCCCTGCCAAAACTCATGTAGAAATCTGATCCCCAATGTGGCAATGTTGGGAGCGGTCTGAATCACGGGGATGGATCCCTCATGAATGCATTAATGCTCTCCCTGGGGGGAAGGAGTCCTGAGTGTGATCTTGCTCTATTAGTTCCTACAAGAGCTGTTGTTTAAAAGACCCTGGCACTTCCTTTCTCTCTCTTGCTTCCTCTTGCCATGTGATCTGCTTGTACCCACCACCTGCCTGACACTTTCCACCATGAGTAGAAGCAGTGTGAGGCCTGGGACAGATAGAGTTGTCCCCGAATTGTAAGACAAATAAACCTCTTTTCTTTATAAATTACCCAGTCTCAGGTATTCTGTTA
>NW_007739788.1:6009-6227 GCF_000696425.1 Galeopterus variegatus
AAACTCATGTAGAAATCTGATCCCCAATGTGGCAATGTTGGGAGCGGTCTGAATCACGGGGATGGATCCCTCATGAATGGATTAATGCTCTCCCTGGGGGGAAGGAGTCCTGAGTGTGATCTTGCTCTATTAGTTCCTGTAAGAGCTGTTGTTTAAAAGACCCTGGCACTTCCTTTCTCTCTCTTGCTTCCTCTTGCCATGTGATCTGCTTGTACCCA
>NW_007739788.1:7877-17574 GCF_000696425.1 Galeopterus variegatus
TGAATTTCTCCAAGAGACCCAGAACAATGCAAAGGCAAAAGAATAGCCTTTTCAACAAATGGTGCTAGGACAACTGGATATAGATCTGCAAAAAAAAGAAAGAAAGAAAGAAAAGAAAAAGAAGTTGAACCCTTACCTTATACCATGCACAAAAATAAAGGGACTCATAGACCTAAATATGAGCCAAAACTATAAAACTGTTAGCAGGGGCCGAGCCCGTGGCACGCTCGGGAGAGTGCGGAGCTGGGAGCGCAGCAGCGCTCCCGCCGCAGGTTTGGATCCTATATAGGGAAGACCGGTGCGCTCACAGCGCTCACTGGCTGAGTGCGGTGCGGCCGGTCTCAAAAAGGACAAAAAAAAAAAAAAAAAAAAAAAACTGTTAGTAGAAAAAATGAGCACAAATTTTCCTGACTCCAGATTAGGCAATGTTCTTTAAATATGACACTAAAAGCACAATCAACAAAAGAAAAACTAGATCAATTGTACTTAATCAAAATTTAAAACTCTTTTGCTTCAAAGACACTGCCAGAAAAGTGAACGAGTGCTAGCCAGTTATCTCACGTGGTTACAGCGTGGTGCTCATAATACTGCCTTGGGTTGAATGTCCTCCCAAATCTTTTCCCCACTGTTAACTCTTGAGGTTGGGAAATCCTACTATGGTAATAGAAAGTGGGGACCTTGAAGAGGTGACTAGATTGTGAGGACTGAGCCCTCATGAATGGATCAATCCATTCTTGTACTAACGGGAGTGGTTCTGATGGCTTTAAAAGGACAGTGAATGAGGAGGTTACTCTTTCTCTCTGCTCTGCCATATTCATCATGTGTACCCTGAGTCTCTGTACTCACTACCAGAACAAGGCCCTCACCAGATGTGTTCCCTAAACCATGGACTTCCCAGCCTCTGAAACTGTAAGCCATAAATATTGTTTCTTTCTAAATTATCCAGTTCCAGGTATTTTGTTAAAAGCAACAGAAACAGACTAATACAAACACCAGGGTCAAGGTGTCAGGTCCCCATAAAAGTCACCCCCATACACACACACAAAAAGTGAAAGAAACACCCACAAAATAGGAGAAAAGTATATACCATATATCTGATACGTTACTTGTGTCCAGAATATGTAAAAAACTCTTACAGCTCAACAACAACAACAAAAAAACCAATTTAAAAATGCACAAAGGACTAGAGTAGACATTTCTCCAAAGAAAATAGAGAAAAGGAAATAAATATGTGAAAAGATGCTGAACATCAATAGTCATCAGGGAGATGGAAATAAAAACAATGAGATAGCACTTCACACCTACTAGGACGGTTATACTTTTTTTTAAAAAATGAAAAGTAGCAAGTGTTGGAAAAGACACGGAGATATTGGAACCCTCATACATCTAGTGGGAATGTGAAATGGGGCAGCCACTGTGAAAAAGACTCTGTGGGTTCCTCAATAACTTAAATACACAATTACCATATGACCAACAGTTATGGAATATACCCTGAAGAACTGAAAACATGTTCAAACAAAAACATGTACACAAATGCCCACAGCATGACTATTTACAACAGGCAAAAAATAGCAACCCAAATGTCCATCAACCGATGAATGATAAACAAAATATGGTATGTTCAGGCAATGGAATATTACTCAGCCATAAATAAAAAGAATGAAGTACTGATACATGCTAAAATGAGGGTGAACCACAAACATGCTACCTAAAGAAGGCAGACACAAAAGGCAACATAACATATGATTCTCTTTACATGGAATATCCAGAAAAGGCAAACCTATAGAGACAGAAAGTAGGTTGGGGTTGCCCAGCGCAGGGGGATGGGAGCATGAGGAATGAATGCTTTCAAGGCACATGAGTCTCTTATGGGGTTGATGAATATTCTGGAACAAGAGAGTGGAGACAGTGCACAACATTGTGAGTGATCTAATGTCACTGAACTGCAGACTTCAAAATGGTAAGTTTTACTTTGTGTGTATTTTACATAATAAAAAGAAATGGTACAGACCCTCTAAAAAACAGTCTGGCACTTCCTCAAATGATTAACCTTACAGTTGCCACAAACTGAAGTAATGCCCTCTTTCTAAGAGCAGGACCGATGCCACTTAAGATAGCCCTTCCATTGTATAAAAGTTAGGTGGGAAAGTGGGGGTGGGACAGGAGGAGCTCTGCTAACTGCAAAATTAGCTCATGTACTGTTGGTTTGCTTGCTTTAGCTAATACCTCTTGGCATGGTGATCGGGCGACTGAGTTGCCAAGCTTGCAGCTTTAAAAACCAAGAACAAAGATGGTTCGGGCTGCACCTTGAATTGGCTGGTGTGGTCCCAGCCGCTGGAAATAAAAATCTTTTTCTCTTTTTCTATATCAGTCTCCAAGGGTGATTTTCTCCCAACGCCTATAACAAAACCAGCAATTCAACACCTAGGTGTATACCCAAGAGAAGTAAAACAAATGCCCACACAACTTGCACATGAGTGTTCACAGCAGCTTGTTAATCATAACCAAGAAGTGGAAACAACCTAAACGTCCATCAGCTAGTGAGGAGATATATAAAGTGTGGTTTATCCACAGAATGGAATATTATTCAACAGTCAACAGTTATGCTATAACACAGATGAACCATGAAAATCTTATGTTAAGAGAAAAAACTAGCCACATATTGTGTGATTCCATTTCTACAAAATATCCAGAATGGGCAAATCCATAGAGACAGAAAATAGATTCATGGTGGCAGGGGCTGAGGACAGGAAGGAATAAGAATGACATAAGAATGGGTATATTTTGGGGATGACTGAAAATGTTCCAAAATTGACTGTGGTGGTGGTTGCACAAATCAGAGAATATAAGAAAAACCGTTGAAATGAGTAAATTGTATGGTCTGTGAATTATACCTCAATAAAGACTTTTTTAAAAACCCACCTTTGATAACATCAAGATCCAGGGTTCAACCTCTCTACCGTCCAGCAGATCAAACAGAAAAAAAAAATCTAATCTCATTCACCTAGAGTTACTTAAATAATTAATCAGCCATGTTTCTAGTCATTTGGATACTCATGTTGAATATGTTTTTTTAACCTGACTCAGGTAGCATTTAGCCACTCCTTAATAATTAATTGTTAACAAAATGCTGCCAGTTGTTCCACATGTCTGCTAATCTCCAAGACAACCAGTCATAAAGATAAACACAGGGTTGTGAAAGAGAAAAGAACATTAGAGGCATTGTGGTCATTGGTCTAAGCCCTGTAATTTATAAAGTGCCTCTTAAGAATAGATATTTCGGGGTTTCATTCCCTGACTTACCTAGAATCAAACCTTAGCTCCATCAAGAAATGTTGAGATGTCAGTTTGAATGAGCATTACTTGTAGAAAACTCTTTAGGAAAATGAAATGAGCTCAGAGGATTCTTGCTGCCCCCATAACATCTGGCTGGGGGTCTCGATGGGTAGATGTCACTGATACTTGGAATTTATTCAGATCAGAGATTCTCAACTTCAGCAAGATTGACATTTGGAATCAGATGGTTCTTTCCTGGGAGTGGATGGTTGGGTGGATATTTCTTATGCATTGTAGGATTTTTAATAGCAACGCTCACCTCTACCTACTAGATGACAGTGTCACCCCATCACCAAACTTTAGTGTTACCAGAAGTGTCTGCAGACATTTCCCCCAAGGGAAAAATCATATCCATTTGAGAACCAGTATCTAGATGATTTTAGAACACAGGGGGAGGAAACTTGGGAACGAAACTAGTCCTGAGGAATTGGGATCAAGTTTTCTGGGAAAATGCTGCAATTATGCTATTTCCACATGAGGTCACATTTGAGGTACTGCATGTTAGGACAACAAGGTTATCTTTTTGGTGGAAACAACTCAACCCCTATCACCCATCTATCATCTCATGCAATACACACCCCAGAATACACATTTGACCATCCTTCTATAGGTGACAAACTGAGACTTGCTGCCTATGAAAAGGACATTTTTTGTAATTCCTGCAGCTTCAGAAAGAAGAATAAAATTGCCTACTCCTAGATTAGTTTGTGAATTTGGGTGTGTCAGAACCCCTTTGTGCACAAAAGCTCTTATTTATGTGGGTTATGTCTATCCAAATGAACTATTTTACAAATTAAAACTGACATGTTTCAAAAATACATCTTCATTCATTTATCTAATGTACCAATAAATCCATTATAAGTTAATATAACCTATATTTTAATAAAAACAACTATATTTTACAAAATAAATAAAAATTTGTCAGACTAGTGACATTGTTTTACATTTTTGCAAGTTCACTTCAATGTCTGGCTTCCTGGGTGAGAGCCAGACTCTCCTACCTGCTTCCTCCTTCAGCCTGTTGCAATATCACACAGCATGTGGCCTCTGGAAAGTCTGCTGTACCTCATGAGAAGACAAGAGTGAAAAAACCTAATAATGTTTTAATACTATTAAGAAAATGTTGGACCTCACATACACCCAAAAGTGTCTCAGTGATTGCCCAGCATTCTTGGACACGCTTTGAAAACCTCTGTTCTACGTTATGGATTAGGGAACTTTTTCCGTAAAGGACCAAATAATAAATATTTTAGGTTAGGCAGTGATGGATTTTGGACGTGACTCACGCCATTGTGCACACAATAAGCACAAAATAGCTGCCTGCCTCGTCTTCCACTCCAGCACCAAACCCCTCCCCCTTCCCTCTAGGAGAAGCCTCCTGACTTAAACAGAAACAACTTTCCGGCTTCCGCATTGGCACAGTTCTCCACCTTGGTTGCGTGGTTTCCACATTAGCATAATGACCCTCCTTGATGGTATCAGCCAGCCCTTGGAGCACTATATAAGCTCTACCACTCCCACACCTAGTGCTGTCTTCCATTTTGAGGGCAGCCCCAAGCTGTTCCCCGCTTTCAGCAGGGCCGGGCAGATTCTTTTCCTTTAATAAAGCTTGAACAGTACCCAGCATCTAGACTCACTTTCTTTCAGGCAGGTCATTTGATCTCTTTGGTAATGACCCAACTCTACCATTGTAGCAGGAGCACAGCCACAGACAACAATGAACAAATGGGCATGCCTGTCTTCCAATAGAACTTTATTGGTAACATCAGGAGCAGGTTAGATTGGCCCAAGTGCTGTAGTGTCCCAACTGCTGCTCTAGATGATGACAGAAGCCAAGATGTCAACTCTGCCCCAGACGTCCACATGGCTTAGTCCTCCTTTCATTCCAGGTTTGGTCAGTGTCATCCAAAGAGATCGGCCCTGACTAACCCCTTAAGAAATAGCCCAGCCCATCACTCTGAAACCCCTTCCCACCTTATTCATCACCACCTAACCTACTGTTTACTTTTTATGTGTCTTGTCCAACTAATGGGAGCACCCTGAGGGCAGAGACTATGTTGTCTTGTTCTCTGCTGGATCCCCAGTGTGTAGAAGGATGCTTGGCATTTAACAGACCTCAGTGAAGGTTTCCAGAATGAATGAACTAGCTGTTGTTTGCCTACGCACTGAATTCTCACACTTCATTTTCATTTTTCTTTCAGCTGGTGTGATTCAGTGATGAAACGGGGACACTTAAAGTACCACGAGTTCCTTTTTGAGAAGTTGGTCATCAGCTCTATTTACACATGTGTAAGGAAATCAAATGCCTTCTATTTTATAGGACTCCACCCTCACAACACAGAACCACACTTCTGTGACCACATGTGTGGATTTTCTCCCACAGTGAACGATTCTCCAGCACCTGCTGGGTTCAATCCAATTCTGACACTAACCAGAGTTAGTGCAGACTCCAAAGGTTAAGGCCTCTATCTAACAGACTGTCTCTAGTTCAGACACCGATCACAAGTACTGGGTACTCAGGTTACACACACTTCTGTCTGACTTCGCTACAAATGAAAGGTTCCCACACACCCGTTCTCTGGTTCAATCATTTGCTAAAACAACTCAGAACCAAGGAAAACCATTTACTTACTTGCTTAGTGCTTTATTAAACAGGATGTCACAAAGGCTACAGTCTCACAGCCAGATGAAGAAGCACAGAGGGCAAGACGAGCGCAGAGGCGCCGAGCTCCCACACCCTCTCCGGGCGGGCCACCCTCCACCCCCTCAGCAAACAGGTGTTTTACCTGAATTTAGTGACTGTGCATTTGCCAAGAATCTTAATTTGTATTTCTCAAGACTTCTTCAATTGCAAGTGACTGAATCTCAGTTAAGCTGGCTATAACAAGCATGTTATTCAACAATGTATTGAAGGTATATGCCAAAATAAAACAAAATAAATGGTATATAAATTGGTGCAGGCAATTATTTGCAGATGATGCTGCACACCTTATAAATCTTACAAGCTAATGAGAGAAATTAGTGATATGGCTACATATAACATAAATGTACAAAAATTTACTTTAATTAATTTTCTTTAATTTAATTTAATTTAAATGTACTTCAATGACCCATCACCAGCTCCAAATAGAAATGGGAAAATTCCACTGTGCACAATAGTTTCAAAAATAATAAAGTGCCTGGAATAAAGAATAAAAAGAAAGATAAAACGCTTACATAAAATGCAAAATTTCATTGATGGACAGAAGAAAAGATATGAATAAAAAGGGAAACAAATTCCTGAATAGGAAGACTTTATAGCAAAACCATGCCCATCTTTCTGGAATTCATAAAAACATTTAATGTAATATTTTAAAAGCTCCAGTGGCTTCTTTTTATTTTTTGCAACTTGACAAAACAATTTTAAATTTTATCAAACAGAATAATATGGAACAAGCATAAAGAATATTTACAAAACAGAATAGAGACAATGGGGTTTGTCCTCTCAGACATTCAAATTTATTAGAATGCTAATATAATCACAATATCCTACTGCTACATGAATACATAGATAAATCAGTGGGATAAAACTGAGAGTTCATAAGCAGATGCAAATATTCAGTATTTTTCCAAAAATGGTATTAAAAACTGCAGCCTGAATATCATATACCCTTATATCAATTGCATACACATACATGTATCAAGGGCACCCCTAGAAAATGTGCTAGACTGCAATTATATGAATCAGCACTAAATAATTCATTAAACCACAAAGGAATTCCAAATGCGACACCTATCAATCACAAATAATACTTCAACAAGAAATCTTTTTATTTGATGTCCAAGCCAGATGATTCTTCCTGTGCCAAAGGAGGGGTAACTCACCTGAGGCAGTGGCTTGCAGGGATTGCAGATGATGACACCGATAAAGAACATGTTGGGCATCACAGGTCTGGGATATTCCAAAACAAAGTCAGTTCGGAACAACTAAATGGATGTGTGGCTGAAGAGACTAGATGCTGTCATAGGTGTTCGGAAAATTTCAGACGAAGAATCTAAGGCACTTTGTAAACATATGGAGCAAAATAATTGCCCCACCAAGTGGAAAATGTGGTTCCATATTCTCTCCTTGAAGGTCATAACATCTGAGAACCCTGAGAAACCTTTTGGAACATAAGAAAGAGGACTGGGACTCTGCATACCTTCTTCAAGATGATGGCAAAGTATTCCCATGGCAAAGACCACAAACGCGAGTAAAAAGTATTTGGCAACAATTAAGACACATATGTCAAATGGATAAAGGAACAATGCATCAAAAGAACTCTCTTATAAGTATTCGACTAATTTCCCATCGTTAAATACACTCCTACAATGTGAAAACAAAAGTGCAAAAATACTCTTGTATGAACTCATTAATATAAAAAATAAACTTTCTCCTCGAGTTTTCCATTGATTGTTGGCGAAAACCATAAACTCGTTGTCCAAATCCTCCAGAGTATAAGTGTTTGAATAAGTCTTTTCTGTACAGTTCAGTGATTTTCCCAGGTGCCAACTCACTGCTGGTGTGAATAAGAACAACTCGTGCTCTCTGTGCATGAGTTTCTCCACAATCAAACTCATGGTAAACCAGCAGCTCCCCTCCAGGGGTACCACCAGCAGCTTGCCTTCCTTGGCCAGGCCACTCGTCAGCACCAGACGTACACACACAGGAAGGGGGCTGGTCACAATTGCAGGAGCCATCGTGTAACTGCAGCACAGAGCAATCCCATTGCTTGGATCCTAAGCCCGTGTGATCCAGCAGTGTGTGACCCAGCAGGAGGAAGAAGTACAGGCACAAAACCAGCCCCACGAGAGGCCATGTATTCCCACGTGAATAAAAAATTACACTCAAAGCCAATGATTTACTCAAAAGAATAGTAATAATGATAACTGAGAAGCACTTGCTGACATACCTACTTGTGTGGTTTCTAGACAAGAGTAGGTTGTGACCTTGCCTTGTGGAGAGATCACGCCTATACTGCAATGTGAGATTAGAGGCGCATTCATTAAGCAACACTTCTGCATTGGAGGAATCAAAGAAATGAAAAGGAAAATAAATTAAATAAGCCTTGTATTTTTGGAATTTGTCTCAGGAAATATTTCAGTTTTATCGTCAGTCTACCAAAGCCTCCTTTTCCAGAAAGGGACTGGCACTGCACGTTCCAAGGAAAGACTGCAAGGCTCTTAACTCTGACCTCTTCCCTGGCAGTGGGGTTGCTGTCAACAAGGGTCTCTGCCATGCCCAGGCATTGCTGCTTGTCTGTTATAATGCCAGAGGATTCTCCTATCATTTCTAAACCCTCTGAGACCTCTGAAAAGCTAAAATAAAATTAACAACCCAACGACACGGACCATTTCTGGGGTTTGTTGACAAATCCTGGCTCAGTCCACCACTGCAGGTGAGGCTGACTCTTCCCTTGGGGAGGAAGTTACCCCCGCTAGAGATTCACCTTGACAAGACAGTCCACCACCAGGCAGATATGTGCATGCCAAGATGCACCCAGGTCTCACCAGCAGCACACTCTGCAGGGAGCACTTGGGTTTAACCCTTTCATGTAGGCTAGTTCCAGAATCCTAGCTCTCTTACTTCCTCCCCAACAGCAGCTCTCTGCTTTTCTGGCTCCAGTTGGTGTCCAGTGACATAATGTATGTTTATACAAAGGCTCAGTTTCTGTCCTCCTACCCACTGGTCAAATCCTTTCATTTCCATCACACAGTCACGTCTACCAAGAGCCAAGCAAAATAACTCTCATCTGTATTTGGAGACCGCCCATGTCCTCGATTAACTAGAGCATGTGAAAGCATAAGAGGGGCCAGAACAGGATGGCTGGGAGAGCAGGATATTAAGGTTGTTGCTACTACAGCTGCTGTTGGGCTCAGTAGTGACGTAATCTGGCATTTGTGTTTCCAGCCACCACCTTATCTCATGGTAGAAGCAGCAAGTTCCTGGAGTCAGGTCCCTTCCTTGTGCTGACAACTCAGCTGCCTCTTACTGGGACAGCATAGCCTGCCGTGGACGCAGGGGGAGGGCGGCACCAGGGCAACATTTCCAGCTCTCCTAATTGTGAGAATCTGCCTGTCCATAGCCCAACCTCACTGGGTGTCACATGCCAAGCAGGAAGACTCAGCATCCTCAGGGTACCGAAAGGCACTGGGCTTTGCCATGCTCCAGTTAGAGGCAACAATCTAGACTAGAACAGGGGAAGAGGCACACAACAAAGGATTAACTTTATAACATGTTGATTTTGTCCCAATGTAAGCTACAGTTTTGACGGAAGGCCAAACTAAATCTCACTGAGATTTTTTTTTTTTTTTTTTTTTTTTTTTTTTTTTTTTTTTTTTT
>NW_007739788.1:18307-20753 GCF_000696425.1 Galeopterus variegatus
AAAAAAAAAAAAAAAAAGACAAAAAATAAAAAAGTCACATACAAACATGTTAGCTCTAGTCATACAGAAGTCACTGTCACAGCAGTGTTGCCACAGATAGCACTGACAACCTGTGCCAAATGTTCACCCAATGCACAAGGCAGCGTCTCCAGACACCAGAAAGCCCATGGCAGGAGGAATGAAGGGGGCATGGCGTCCATGCATGAGTCGCCCACTAGTGTGGCTTTTTGCAGGAGGGCATGCAGAGGGGGGGACACAGAGCTCCCAATCCCCACTTTCACATGCGGGGCAGCCCCACCGCCTGCACGGAGCATGGAGTGGCAGGAAGCACCTGGGGAATGGACCTGCATGAGCTGGACAGCAACAGCAAGTGCGCAGCCCTGGCAGGGGATGGAGGGATAGAGGAGCACACATGTGACCCAGGGCTCCAGGATGAGGGACGAGGACTGAGTAGCTGGGCAACACACATTTCTTTTCCCACTGCTCTGGGGCTCGGCTGGGATCCGAATCAAGGTGTCAGTGTGGTGGCCTTCTCTCTGCAGGCTCTAGGGGGTGTCCTACCCTGCCCCCTCCAGCTTCTGGCATCTGCAGGCATCACTCCAGTCCCTGAGTGTCTTCACGTGGTCTTTCCTCCATGCATATCTGGCTCTGCATCCACATTTCTTTTTTATAAAAGGACACCAGTCACGTTGGACTAGGGCCCATGCTAATGACCACATTTTAACTTCATTCCCCTGTAAAGACCTTATAACCAAATAGGTCACATTCTCAGGCACCTGGGTTTAGGATTTCAACACTATTGGGGATGGGGGTCCCTACTTAACCCCCAAACAAAGGACAGACCACCCCATCCTTCTGTGCTAAGCTGGAGGACTGAGCCACACCCTGAAGGCCAGGGCAGCCACTGAAGGAGGTGTAGAACCGCCAGCTTTGTGTTTCTGAAATATCCCTCTTGCAAAGGACTGAGAATGATTGCCAGGGGTCAGATTTTCAGGATGTTTCTGCAGAGGGCAGGGCCTGAATCAGAGCTACAGCCCCTCCTACAGGGACAGACCACATGGAGATGCAGACAATGAAGGTGACCACCACGGGGAGCTTGGAGATGAAGCACAGTATAGGTTGGAAGTTCACAGAGAAGGCAAGTCTGCAGGGCATCCCCAGCTGCCCATGGAGTATGGTCCCCCTGGGAGCTGTGAGCACTCAGGGACGGAGAGAGGGATGCTTAGCTGTGGGAGAAACACCTCAACCCCTGAGCTATTCCTCTAACCCCATGAAAATGCCTATGCCCATTAAGCAGCCTGATAGTGATCATAGTGTAAGGGTGGGAATATGCTGCTACAGTTTCATTGTCACAGGAAAGGGGCTCTCCCCATCTTAAATTCATGCACTGACTTTTTATCTCCATATTGGTGTCATCTAATTTCTAGATGCACATTGGATGCCCTGGGGAGAGTCGGGCATCTGGGAAATGGTGGTCTCATCAGACACAGGTGCTCGGACAGAGCAGGACAGAGGGGACAGAGGAGCTCGCACACATTCCTGGTGCCTGGAGATTCCAGGAGGAAATGTCCGAGACATCGGTTTCAGCGTCTGCAGCTGAGGAGGGATCTGAGCTGCTCATGTAGACTTGGAACCATCTGCATGTGGTCGTGATTGATGCCATAAGTGTCAATGAGATCACCCAGAAGAGTCCAGAGAGAAGGCATCCCTCAAACCTGTCCCCTAGTGACAGTGCTTGCCTCTGCCACTCCCATACACCTAAACATAAAAACTAAAAAGTTTAAACTTTTTGAAGAAAACATGGCAACCAATCTTCATACCTCACGTGGCCAAAGATTTCTTAGACAGGGCACAAAAGTATACACCCCCCAAAAGTTAATAAACTAAACTTCAGCAATATTTTAAACTTTTGGTCTTTGAAAGATATTGTTTAAAAAAGGAAAAAAAATTAAACACCCCACCAGGACAAAATATTGGCAATACATATCTGACAAAAACTGTAAGCAGAATATATAATGAACTCTCACAACTAAAAAAGGAGACAACTGACCTAATAAAAAGTGGCACAAGACTTGAAGGGACATTTTTTAAAAGATATGTGCATATGATNTAAAGACCTTGTCTCCAAATTGGTCACATTCTCAGGCACTTGGGTTTAGGATTTCAACACTATTGGGGATAGGGGTCACTATTTAACCCCCAAACAAAGGACTGGCCACCCTGGCCTTGTGCACTAAGCTGAAGGACTGACACTCACCCTGAAGGCCAGGGCAGCCACTGAAGGAGGTGTGGAACTGCCAGCTTTGTGTTTCTGAAATATCCCTCTTGCAAAGGACTGAGATGATTGCCAGGGGTCAGATTTTCAGGATGTTTCTGCAGAGGGCAGGGCCTGAATCAAAGCCACAGCCCCTCCTTCAGGGACAAACCACATGGAGACACAGTCAAC
>NW_007739788.1:22645-26065 GCF_000696425.1 Galeopterus variegatus
CATGCACGTTTTCCATCCTTGCTGGTGTGATTCCATTCAGACGAACTCTAGAAAGACAACTTTACTGTCCAACGACAGAAACCAGGACACTGGTTGCCTAATGCTGGGGGCACGTATTAGGTAATGGAGCAGGACACAAGGGAAGCTACTGGCTCATGGAGTGGTCCATGTCTTCAATGTGGTGGTAGCTGCACAGGTATATAAAATTGTTAGAGGACAGAAATATATTACNGGAGCATTTTGACAACATATAATGGAATTAGAAAAGATAAGAAAAAAATCCAACTTTCCTGGGTTAATAAAGGGAAAACTCATCCACACACAGGCCTACAAATTACTAGAAACATTAGCAGCGAAAGACTTAATTCCAATAATCTTTCATTCACATCCTGGTATTTTTTTTACTTGAAGTTTAAATTTAAAAGTACCTGCATATATCACAATAGAAATAAAAATACCTAAAAGAGAACACGAGACAGAGTTTTCAAACACAGAATGCATTTAGACCCCAAAATGACTGTTTCAAAGGCTGACACCTCATCCTCTCTTGAGGACATTCATACTGAGTGCCCAACACGTTTTCATAAAGAAATTCAGATTAGAACACAGAGAAAGTTATGTGATTATAAGTTTATATACTAAACTAGAAATTAAAAATTGGGCATTAAAATCAGTGCATAGCATTCTGATTCATAGTAATTATCAGCCCAGATATTCCAGGATTCCATGACAGGTCAGGAAGGAGGAGGTGGCAGGGGGCTAGGACACGGGTCTAAAGTGATGGGTAGAGTCACAGAAACAAAACTAATCCCCCAAGTCTTCTTATTACGCATTTACTCCACCTTCCATCGGTACTCACACCCTAAGGTTTGAAAACCCCTAGAAGAAATCTTGCTAAGCCACTGTAAAGCCATCAGCACCATGCCAGCCTGGACACCCTCATGAACCCAGACCATGGTGAGATTAGTGGCTATTTGCTATGACCATGTCTGCTGCAGCTGAAAGACCAATAGGATTGAACACAGCTATTACACTAGACCTCCGCCCTTATTTAATGCTTAACTTTATAGAATGTTCTTTTCAGGGTAACTGGCTTGAACACTTCCAAAGGACATCATCTCCCTAGCACATGGTACAGGGCACACCCTTGAGGTGGTGCAAGGTCACAGCCTGGTTCTCTTGATTTTCCAGCTGTCCCTTTCCCTCTGCGAGGGCCAGCTTCATGCACGTGCGACCTGTGCAGTCACACTGCACTCCACACCTAGAAGGGCTTTGCTCACCTCTGAGGTTCTCATTCTACTGAGAGAGAAGAGGACTGCATCTGGTCTGATGGCCCTCAGTCCTGTTGTTCTAAATGTAAAAAACCCTGTCTCACTTGTGCTGCATTTGCAGTTTTCAGAGTTCTCCTGTGAACTTGACCTTACCTGCACCTACCATGACTTCCTGTGTGGTGTTTATTTCACAGAGGGAGAAATGAACACTCAGAAGCCACCATGTGCCACAACCACACGGATGGGTTCCAATCCAAACCTATAGCTCTTACCCCAGTGATCTTGGTCTGCCAATACAATGGGGACACGGGAGGGATCACTGGGGATAAAAAGTGAGTCTTCCCAACCCTAGCTTGGGCTGAACATTGAGGATGTGCTCATTCCTGGAGCCAGAGCTGTGGCCGTGATTTGGCTATGAGGAGTGTGCTGCCCTAATTAGGAGATGAGAAGCCCATCCTCTCGAAGCTTTGAGTAGTCTTTTGCCTTGCAAGTGGAAGAGGTGAAGATTTATCATAGAATTCCTTTGCTCTATGAAAACCACTCCAATAGCTCTTCATTAATGAAACGTGAAGCTAAATTCTTCTCCATGCCCTACACCACAGACCTACTAGATCTATGCCTGAACACTTCCAAACACTACCATCTCCCTAGCACATGGCAAAGGGGACACCGGCTTCCTGCATGTGCTACCTGTGCAGTCACACTGCACTCCACACCTAGAAGGGCTTTGCTCACCTCTGAGGTTCTCATTCTACTGAGAGAGAAGAGGACTGCATCTGGTCTGATGGCCCTCAGTCCTGTTGTTCTAAATGTAAAAAACCCTGTCTCACTTGTGCTGCATTTGCAGTTTTCAGAGTTCTCCTGTGAACTTGACCTTACCTGCACCTACCATGACTTCCTGTGTGGTGTTTATTTCACAGAGGGAGAAATGAACACTCAGAAGCCACCATGTGCCACAACCACACGGATGGGTTCCAATCCAAACCTATAGCTCCTACCCCAGTGATCTTGGTCTGCCAATACAATGGGGACACGGGAGGGATCACTGGGGATAAAAAGTGAGTCTTCCCAACCCTAGCTTGGGCTGAACATTGAGGATGTGCTCATTCCTGGAGCCAGAGCTGTGGCCGTGATTTGGCTATGAGGAGTGTGCTGCCCTAATTAGGAGACGAGAAGCCCATCCTCTCGAAGCTTTGAGTAGTCTTTTGCCTTGCAAGTGGAAGAGGTGAAGATTTATCATAGAATTCCTTTGCTCTATGAAAACCACTCCAATAGCTCTTCATTAATGAAACGTGAAGCTAAATTCTTCTCCAATCTTGAGATATTTGACACTTGAGCCTCCCAGTAGGAAATGAGGTTAGCCACGGGATGGAGGGGGCTGAAATTGCAGCAAGAAGGACAATGTAGAGAGTGTCCTTACACCTGTCCTGAATTTGCTCTCCAACGGAAGAGGAGAAGGGCCTCAAAAGAAAGGCTCTTTTCTCATGCAACACTGTATGAGACCCTGAGGAGGAAGTGAGGACCCAAGAGGCACACAGAAGGGTGCAGAGGCACTAGTGAAGATGTGGCACAAGCAGAACTGTTGGGGGCAGATGACAAGGTGCACAGGGGTGATCAGGAGGCCCTGGTGGGGCTGGCATATGTGGTTATAGAACATCTGAGCCTGCCTCATGGCCCAGCCTCTGAGGTTCTCACATCAGCATCCACCAGCTAGGTGGCCAAGGGGCTTCTCCAAGGGCCGATCTGAGCAGAAATGCGGGCAGCCTCTGAGGTGGCTTAGTCTGTCCTTGGGCAGAGGCAGTGGGTGAGGCTGCGAGAACAGTGACACTGATGTGGGTGGAAGTGGGAGTGGCATCACTGGACTCTCCCACTCGGGCACAACTGGGAGCCCAGAGGTCACCCTGAGAAAGGACACTTTCCTCGATTGTTCCTCAGAGCCTTCTGACAGGAATATCCACCAAGCTATGCTTTCAAAAGCCTTTGCACATTCTGTAGGAAATATGTAAGTATGTGTTTTACAGATGGGCCAATAGTTACCTATAAATATGCACCAAGACGGTAGGCCATCCTGTAGGGAGCTGAAATAACAACAATAATAAGTAGTTTACATGCCCTACACCACAGACCTACTAGATCTATTCCCTAAACC
>NW_007739788.1:27881-28137 GCF_000696425.1 Galeopterus variegatus
CTCTTGCTTTCCCAGCTCTCCCTTAACCTCTGTCAGGGCCAGCTTCATGCATCTGCAACCTGTACAGTCACACCGTACCCCACATTTAGAAGCGTCTTTCACTTCGCTTAATACTGTGCTGTCATACTCATGAAATTCTTCATCTCTTGTACAATGGGATCCTCATGATAGAGTTTGGATATGTTGTCCCTGCCGAAACTCATGTAGAAATCTGATCCCCAATGTGGCAATGTTGGGAGCGGTCTGAATCACGGGG
>NW_007739788.1:33359-34003 GCF_000696425.1 Galeopterus variegatus
GGTCCCTCAGTGGGGCTCCTCTGTCTCTGATCAGGCAGCTGAGTTCTGTGGTATGAACAGAGGGCCACTATAGTAGTCAAAAAGCAGTTCCTGAAAAATCTTAATGAGTGGATGACCCAGCCCCACCCTGTGAATGAGGGAAGTAGAAAGGAAGAAAGGGGGACAGAAGAGAAGGTGGAAAAATAAAAGATGCAAGAAAATCTGGAACTATAAACACTGAGAAGGCATCAGGGTGACAGGGCATTCGGATGTCAGCAACTGGACCAGCCAGAGGCTGAAACATAGAGAAGGTGGCTCTAGCCGCAGGAACCTGATTCCTGCAGAGCATGTTCGGCCTTACAAAACATCACTCCAGTGATTTGGTTTCTATGGTTGTCGTCACAAAGTACCACAGACCGGGTGTCCTAAACACCAGCTCTGGAGGCTGCAAGTATGAGACCAGGTGTCACTGCTCTTACGCCATGCTTAACTTTAAGGAATGTTCTTTTCAGGGTCACTGGCTTGAATACTTCCAAAGGGCACCGTCTCGCTAATACATGGCATAGGGCACACCCTTGAGGTGGTGCAAGGCCACAGCCTGCTTCTCTTGCTTTCCCAGCTCTCCCTTAACCTCTGTCAGGGCCAGCTTCATGCATCTGCAACCT
>NW_007739789.1:0-14123 GCF_000696425.1 Galeopterus variegatus
TTTTTTTTTTTTTTTTTTTTTTTTTTTTTTTTTTTAAATTAATTTTTTTTTTTTTGTCTTTTGTCTTTTTTCCGTGTCTGGCAACGGATCGCAACCCTCAGTGTTGCACCCGCACCGGACCGGGGACCGGCAACGGGATCACAAGCCTCGGCGTTGCTCCCGCGCCTCGCTCAGCCAGCGAGCGGGAGCCGGTCTGTATGTGGGATCCGAACCCTCGGACGGGAGCGCCGCCGCGCTTCCCAAGCGGCGCACCATCCAGTGCGCCACCGGGCCGGCCCTAAATTAATATTTTTTAAAATTAAAAAGTTTAAAAGAAATAACTGATGATCACAAACTTTCAACCATGTTACTTTAAAATCCTAACAATTAACATGTGTTTCTTTAGTGCTAGGTTTCTTGTTTTGTGAAAATTCTGTTATATAACTGAAAAATTGGTTTTCAAATATGTTTAAGAAGTAAATCTATAGAGAATAAAAAACAATGCAAGACACTTTTATTCATATGTTAGAGAAATTTTATAGCCAATTTTAAAATAATAAAAGGATCTTAAAAAAAAAAGTAAGTGTCTGAGTTGATGATGCTGACTTCTCAGGGATAGCTGACATAGAAAGAAGTTTGCATTTTCACTCATGTTTAGAAAGCACAGCCCACTAATCAAAATGCCCTGAAACCATCCTTCTGATTTGTAAAGAACTCTAAGCTGGTAGTGTTTATGGCAGAGCTCACTTTGGCACCCCCATGCAAGGAATATGGCATGAGATATATGGTCACTGCTCATTATTGCCAATCACAGACAACTTCTGAAAATGTCAGAATGTTTAACTGGCAGTACTACCAGCTTGCTTTTGTTTGTGACACTAGCTTGATAAAATATTCTCAATATCTTTTCTTGAAAACATCTCAAGCAAACTAAATACAGACACTGGATCAGCAAGCAAAGGACTCAGCTCTTCTGTATTCATCACAGTGTCTCTGATGTGTTAAGTAAGGAAACAGTGAAAAGGGAAAAATGGGGTCTAAAATAAATGGGAAAAATAGAGTGCCTGGAGATGGAAGGTTCAGTGACCTGAGACTGTTTTTTTTTCTACACTTGACAAGCAACCTTTGATAAGTAAACAAAGTGCAAAGACAATTTTTAAAAATATTATTTGCAACTTAAAGGGGAGAGATGTGTTCATACTGTAAATAATTTAATGTGCAGATAATTTGATTAAATCAAAGAAATTCCATGAATTTTCATTTCAGACGCATTCTACACTCCTACCCTCTCCACACACCATCTGCTATTTGTTTTAGACATACAAAGCTATAGGTGGGGTGGATATCAGATGGATTTTTAAAACCTTAATTTAAAAAAATTCACAGCTTATTTTTGAAGCCTAGTAGCCTTTGCTTCATGAAAAAAAAAAAATTAACTATGAAACTGACATAATTTGTGGAGGTGGTCATATCTTGTTCTAAGAAACTAGAGAGCATTTGGTATAAGTCTAAAGCAAGCACTCAAGAAAACTACAGCTGTGTCTGACAAGGTGTTGAATAGAAGATACTTTATTTTACTTTTTATTTGACAGCATAAGTTCCTAATTATTCTCACTAAGTTCTTTGCCTGAATTTAAAAATTGGTGTATTTTGGGGCCGGCCTGGTGGCGCACTGCTACAGTGCACCGCTTGGGAGCACGGCGGCGCTCCCGCAGAGGATGCAGATCCCACATACAGACCGGTTCCCGCTCACTGGCTGAGCGAGGTGCGGGCGCAGCACCGAGGGTTGCGATCCCGTTGCCGGTCCCAGTCCGGTACGGGCGCGACACTGAGGGTTGCGATCCGTTGCCGGACACGGAAAAATAAATAAATAAATAAATAAAAATTGGTGTATTTGTTATTCTATTTACCTTGTTCTTCTACCAATGTTGTGCCATTTAGTCCTTTGGGGTGTATATTTTTGCCAAAGAAATACAAATTTAAGTATAAATAATAATAAATTAGATGCATTTTGTCACATACCTATGTACAAAGATTTCTTCCAAAAGGTCTCAGACATAAAATCTGCCATATTTTACAATAATAATAATAATAATAATAATAATAATAATACAATCTAGTCCTAGAAACAAATGTTTTCTCTAAGCCTCTAAGTAACTAGTGCTTGTAGCTTTTTCCCAATTTGAGAGCTAATTATAATTAAGAATCAACTGTTACTGAAAGTGCTAACTATATGCATTGGGGAAATTCTCTACATATGAAATGCAAAGATTGGTAAAATGGCTGAGCTATTTGAAAACATACAGAAATATTTTTCTCAATTAATGCCATTCATGAGTCACATATTTTGTAAGTATATGACTCTACAATATTCAACCTTAAATTCTTAAGGTTGAAAAAACAGGACATTTTAAAAATGCTTTGATGAACCATTGGATCCTCCCAGTGTGTTAAGCGACCATGATTTCTTAAGAATTTCCTTGAAATATGTTAATTTGTCTTTATGTATAAAGTACTGAACTATTAGAAGTTGCTGAATTGTTCATATTTTCTTGTCATAAAAATAAGAGTTTTGTTTCTGATGATTGTTATTCCTCATACAAATATATAAAGATATAAAAATATGACAGAAAACAGAAGATATAAAGCAAAGAACTTCAAAAATGACTTCAGAAGTAGTAAATATTATTTGACCAATAGTTTTCTAAGATAAATATATAAAAAATATTGTTTCTAAAGCAGTTTTTTCTTTCAATTAACTTCGTTAAATATTAGAAAGTTAGGAAGGAACAGGTTAATTCATTTAGGTTACCATATCATCCTTATTTTGATATCTTGTCTCTCTTTAAATTTGGGAAAAATCAGTATCATGTGCAAATTATGGATAAAATTTAAATAACTTAACATTCTAAGTTATAACCACTAAAAGAAATCCGTTTGTGGAAGCTATAGTTAAAGACCTGCAAGGTCATTGCATATTTCTTCAGTGGAGAAAAGTCTCTTGTTTTCTGTTTTGTTCCATTTTTCCCATAAATATCTCTAAATAGAATGAAAAATTTAATTAGTATACGTCAATAGTGTGTATATGAGAGTACTTCAAAAAGTTCATGGAAAAGTAGAATTAAAAGGTAATAGAAATTTTTCATGAGCTTTTTGAAGACTCCTTATATTTTGAGTCCTGGAAACACAATGTGGTGGCTACATTTTGCTTTAGGTATATATCCACGTAGAGAGGTGAGCAACTATTAGATTACAAAAGATAAAAGATTTTTTGTTGTTTCATTTTAATTTTATTATAACTGATTTTACCTCTCTTACTTTTTAGAGAGAATTCATTTCATGTTCATGTTCCTTTCAAAAGTTGTCAAAATGTGAAGGGCTTCCAAAATAAGCTGAAAGTGTAGCATCTTAAGTAACACTAAAGTAACTGATGAAAGACATTTTTAAAGCAGGCCTCTGAATGTCACCAGCAAATATATTTCAAAAAAGTATGAGTAGATAAATGCATAAAGATCCAGCTTCTAGGTTTATCCTAGTCCTAGTGTTCAGGATTGTTTTTTTCACCCTTTTCCTCCATGATCTCATTCATTATTATGATTTTGAAAATTACCTGCTTATATTTCTCAAATATCTCTTGGTAGTATAGGTTGTCTCCTAAGCATCAGAACTAACTGCTTCTCTAACATATCAATAGACACCTTACAGTCAAAATAATCCAAAATAAGTTAATTTTGCATTACTTTCTAAAAGCTGACAGGGCTCAAAATCACCGACTTTGGAAACACAATACCACAAATTCGAAACATGAAAAGTTTTTCTTTTATTACTTTATATCTATCTCATATCCCTACAGTCACCAGACTCTATTTGAATTTACTAAACCACTTTTAAAACTATTGTTTATTCTGCTTCTTCATCACTACCATTTAGTTCAGACCATTAAGAATCTTCTGAATTACTTTTAATAAAACTAATTGATGTCATCTAATCCATTTTCCACACTCAACATTCTTAGATTTGAACTATGTATCAAAGGATATAATTGCTAATTGAAGACATTCCAAAATTTCTCCACATGGAATGCATGACCTTTCATTATCAGGATGTGACTAACAGCCTCACTTTCTGCCAGGCTCCCCTGGGACATCCAAACATACCAAGCTACTTAAAATATATCAAATAGATCACTTCCACACATGACTTTATATTTCTACCAGGGAAATTATCACAATATTATAATTATGGGTCTGCACTGCTAATGCCTAATTTTTCAACTCAAGGTGTGTCTCATTTACCTACTTATTTAGTTGGTACTACTATATTCCATAATTTCTCAATTTCACAATGTGGAGTTTATTTCACAATTTAATGTGTCTGGGAAGTGCCTTACAATTATTGTACAACTCAAAAAAAAGTCTTCTTTTTTTTTCTGAAATGTTCTTAGTAAAGTAATGATAGATCTTAGAATAAATGGTAACAGAATCAAGGCTATGCATTTGTGGAAGGAAAAGGATGAGAGTTAGAAGCAAGAAGTTAATCATTCTAACTAAATTCATCATGTGTTCACGAAACCTACAGAAAACAAAATATTTTATGTCTTTTACTTTATTTAAAATACTATGGAAAGTTCTTGAAAATAAAATATTTGAAGAAAAAACATGTATAAAACTTTTTCTCTGAACTGGAGTAAATTGAGAGTGATTATTTACCTAGGTTAGCACCCAAATACTCATAGCAGCTTTACTGTATTTTACTAATTTTATGATGTGGGAAAGGAAGTCTGTTCCAATTCCCAAACCACACACATTCACAATATAAAATAATTCCCTCTATTCCTTCAGGGTGATTGTTCTGTTCCAGAGTGGCTCTGAATGCTTGTTGCACCATGGATTAGATAATCTTGCAAAATGGCTCACTTGCCTAAAATGGAACCTAAATACCCAGAATCATTTATGAGACTAAGAGGCCATATACAAACTATATTAATATTATATTGGTTTATCGGTGACTTTCTAAAAATTTAGTTCATTTCCAAAAACTAAATTACATTATCTACTCATCATTACTTTACTTGATCCTCTTTGTATTGAATAGATTTATTCACAAGATTTATTTTCCAGGAAAAAATAAAAAAGTAGACATTAGAAAATGAACATTCAAAATCATGCACATTTCAGGCTCCATCATTGGAGTTCACTTGCAGTACAAAAATTGTTTCTTAGAATAATCTTCTAGCAGAAAATAATTTCAGAATAAATATAAAAACTAACACAAATGAAGATGTGTGAAAGTTTCTAAGGGTAATCAAAGCAGCCATGACCTGGGGGGTGGGAGTGGGGGGCAAGATTCTAAGGAGAAGGGAATCAAGAAGACACTTAAATTTGCCGAAATCACAACCTATACAGTGAAAGCCAGAGACATGATCTCTTTAACGAATTAACTATTTGAGATATGAAAACAACATATTTTGCAAAATTAGAAATGGAAGAACAAAACAAAAAACAAAATATAGATTCCTTTTCCTTTTTAGAGAAGTGGAAACATAGAAGGAAAATAATGTCAGAAAGAAACAGAACAAGGCAGGAGGAAATGAAGAGCATCAGAAAGGCTAAATTTGTGGGTAAATCTAGATGAACATGGATAACAATAATAATAACAACTTATGTGGTTCAAAAAATAACTACAATTACAATAAATGTCAATAATAGTTCATAAGGAGGGAGGTAAGCATAGTTCAAAAGGTATAAATTCAGTGCAAAGTCTGAAAACTAGTTTATGTTTTAATTAAGACAGAGCCAAATAATTAGGAATGCATGTTGTGATCTCTTGGGGAACCACTAAAATAATTTTTTAAAGGAATTAATACTAGCAAACTAATAAAGAGGAAACTTAAAAAATTAATATAAAATAAGTTATAAAGAGAAAAGAATGAACAAAAACCACAGAAGACTAGAAGTAAAAAGAAAAAAGGTACATTTGGACCTCAATTATTATTAATTAAACTAAATGTAAATGACTACATACTTCAATTAAAAGACAAATGTGTCTAAAATGAAAATGATGATAAAAAACCTTTTAGAATTAAAAAGTTTACAATAAAGTCTTTAAATATAAAGAAACATTAAGATGGAAAATAAGGGGCCGGTCCGGTGGCGCACTGCTACAGTGCGCCGCTTGGGAGTGCGGTGGCGCTCCCGCCGAGGGTTCGGATCACATGTACAGACCGGTTCCCGCTCACTGGCTGGGCGAGGTGCGGGTGCAACACCGAGGGTTGCGATCCCGTTGCCGGTCCCGGTCCGGTATGGGCGCGACACTGAGGGTTGCTATCCGTTGCCGGACACGAAAAAAAAAAAAGATGGAAAATAAAAGGGCAGAAAAGAGGTATAGCATGCAAATACTAAATTATGGAAAGTTGTGTGACTATTCTAACATCGGACAAAGTAAACCTTAAGGCAACAGTAATTGCTAAAGGTAAAGGAGGATATTTCATATGATAAAACATTTAATTTAAAAGGAAGATAAAACAATTCTAAATTTTCAGGCACCCAACAAAACGGTACCAAATACATAAGGTAATAACCAGCAGAATTGAAAGAAAAAATGAACAAATATAAAACCATAGTTGGAGAATTTAGCACATTTATATCAATAGCTGATAGAACAAAGAGGCAAAAACGTCAAAAAGGACATGAACAAAACGATTAACAAATCGACCAAATTGACATATAGACAGTGCAACCACAAGCTAAAAAATCCGCATTCGTATCAAATCTACAGGGTACATTTATAGAAACAGGCCATAGAGTAACAATAAAATAAGTCTCAACAAATATCAAAATTTTTGAAATATGCGTTTTCTCACCAAAAAACAATGTTACAAATGAATTTTTTAAAAACTTGGAAAAAAATCCAAATATGTCAAATTTTTACAATGCATTTCAAATCACTTATGGGCCAAAGGAGAAATCAAAAAGGATATTGGAATATATTTTGAACTAAATTATAATAAAAAGAGGGCATATCTCAAAACCTCTGATGTGCACAAAATCTGTTACAGAGAAATTTATGGTCATACATGTATAAATTTTAAAATAAGAAAGAATGCAAATCACTGATTTAAACATTCATCTCAAGACGCTTAAAAAAGAATGTACAGCTAAGCCTCAAGAAATTAGAATAAGAAGAATATTAAAAATAAGAAGCACAATCAATATAATAGAAAAATAAAAACTTAAGACTAATAACACTAGTATTATTTTTAAAACTCTTAATATTAGATTAGCTCTTTGAGCTTTTTCTGTCTTAGAAGAAAATAACACAATATCACTTAATTTGCTGGAGTTTGGGAAGGAAAAAAACCAAAACAGGAATAACTCATGCAAAACCTTTCAACGGTACCTGGCACATACCATGTACTCAAAAGATGTTAGTTTCTCTCCCATCTCTCTAGAAGATAAGCATTGGAACTTCAGATGTAAGCCGTCCATCGATACAAAACATTCTAGAGAAAACCTTCTTTCTCTTTACAGTATATACCCTGCTTCTGGGTCTAACGGTCTGGTCACATTTTATAATTTGTACTTGGGGTTGGAGTAGGTAAGGAGGAATGGGTGGAAATAGTGTATTTTTATTGCAGTGAACTTTAAATTATTCAGCATGATGAAGAGAAAAAAGACAGGAAAGCAAGCAGTTTTTCCAGGACCTCAATTTATCTTGTCAATATTCCTTTTCTTTGAAAGGAAAAAGCCCAAATTGTTTTTCCTTTCTGTACCACTGTCTGATCCACTGTACAACTATAAAGATGAAAGCATGAAAAAGTCCTCTGTGGGGGTATTACAATCAAAAATCAGAAAAGACATGAAATTCCAGACTCTTCTTTACAGTATACACAAAGTATTCATGTGCTAAATCTAAATCTGTTATCCTGGCATACATTAAGTGTCAGCCTTTTATATATGGCTAGAAACTACAGGCAATGAGTTCATTTTAGAGACTCAAGGCTATTATTCATAAGCAGCCTAATGAATTTCAGTAAAAAATAAAGCAGGTGAAAGTGTTTTCTTAGGTTAGTTCTTTCATATGTGAGTTAGCTCCAGCTGCCATTGTACTGACTGTGTATGTTTAATTAGCAAATGAGCTCATGAGAAAGATGAAAAACATAAACTTTGTGCCGAACACTGAGCTGAATGCAAGAAGTTCCGAGATGAATAAAAGCACATCCCTGCCTCAGGAGACCTAATGTACTTGGCAGAGAGGCTTCAAAGACATCCTCTTAAAGGTGATGTTTATATTACAGTTATTCCTAGGGTACATAGGGATGACTCGAGTACAGGAAGATGTGATTTGCAGAGAGTACAGAATGACCAAATACATGAAGTATTCAAGAAACTTGTATAAAGGGCTATATCATCACCATCAATATTTCCAGAGTGTACATTACAAAGTGAGAAAAAAATATTATCTGAAGCTGGAGAAGGAGATGGGGATGAAGTCAGGAGGACTACTTCATGAGAACAAATTTGAGTTTCATTTATTCAGAGAGTGGCATAGATTTGTATTTCAGTGAGATCCGACTGCTTGTAGTGTGGTTGACGGGTTTAAGCTGGGTCAAGGCCAGAGGCAAAGAAATCAGGTGTCACTTTTAATAACCCAAATGAGAGATAACCAGGGTTCTTGTTAGGACAGTGGAGCCAGTAGTGGGAGTTAAGAAAAGGGAATGGATTCATCATCTGCTGAACTGGAAGTGGACATTTTGCAGAGTTCTAGAGAGGCTAACATTTCCATATAACTCATATATACAGCAGCTTCCCCCCAAAAGCATTCATTCAGATGCTGACAAGTATGAGTTCTAGATTGGTCAAAGAGAAAGAGTTAGTATGTGATGTGCAAACCACTATAAAAAAAGAAGAGCAGGCTCTAAAAAGACCATTATGGAAATACTTTCTGTAGCTACTCTTGACTAAGGGTTTTGTTAATTCCGTTGTGAGGAAGTATTAAAAGTTTTAATGGCAATTTCATTATGTACATCTTAAGTAGCCTATGTATTAATGTGTATATAATCCTACAATATTATGAATTCAATCATTCTCAACCACCCCTTCATGTGGTCTCTTAAAAGACCAGATTTAAAATTTTGTCTTTTTTATTTAAAAATCAAAATCTAAAGCAAACATGGCATTTGATATTCTTGTAAGTAAGTTTCTGATATGTGTAAGCCATCATGATTGAATTAAGCGCCTCCTACCCAAAATGGGCAGATAGGAAATATAGTACCCTTTAGAGAATGGACCTTATACAGACCCATTTTTGTCCAGGAACTTTGTTTCTATATTCCTAAATCTATGCCAAATCTGATTTAGCTAAAAGGATAAGGGTTCCCTGAATTAATAATGATTAAGCCTATTTTTGAAAACCTTAAATATTAGAGCTTGACCTTCACAAACTGATATAATCCTGTATCTACAGATTATCAATTATCAATACATTAACTGATAAATTTCAGAAACTCCAACTTATTGCTTCATCTGAGGACAAGCAAGTAATTTGCCAAATTTTTACCTATTAAAATATTCTGAAAAATCTCTTGCTTTGCAGACACTGTAATACTCCTATGTATTATTTTTAAAAGAAACCTAGAGCAGAGTACTTTTTTACTCCAGCCGTAAATAAGTATAAGCCTGAATTCAATATTAAATCACTAAATGAGGGGGTATAATTACAAGGGGGATGTAATTATAATTACACATAGTAGTAGGTATCATACTTTAAATAGCTTGAAATAGTTTTAAAACATACGTTTTACATTTAGCTTTAAAACATATAGCAAAAAGCTTTAAAACATATAGTAATATGTTCTTTAGTATCTTTTACATAATAACTTGTATCTAGATAAAAGTTTCCTTTCTCTGCTCAAATATTGAAACATAACATTACATCTCAACTCCACAATCATACAGTTCTATATGACACTACTTATGATGAACACACATGTAAAAGTGATGGATATCACCAAATCATCCTTATTTTTTTCTTTTGTATATTTAGGTAAATATGATAATCTGGGTGTGAGTTCCCCTTTTTAAAACATTCTTCTGAAAACTATTTCATGATAATTTCCCAACAAGTGATAGGCCAGCATGAGTTGTCAGAAAAGAGAAAACCTGCTCCCAGTTCATCTACGCCCTCTCAACCCTTATGATCTAACTGCATTCTCCAGGACTTGCTGTTTCACAGTTGTCTGATGGGCAAAGTTCTCAAAGCCTTAACTATTCCATTATGTACATTAAGGTCAGTTTTCATAACTGCATGCCTGTTAAGCAAAAGTCTACTGATCTTTACCCAAGGTGAGTCTATTTCTAAACCAAAGCATGGTCCTTGGAGGTCATGAGGGGTATATCTCGAAAGCCCAGACTTTTACGTTACTGGAGCACTCATATTGAAAAGTGGAGCTCTTGAGAAATGTTCAAGACAAAGTTAACAATGATAACATGCAGGAAGTTATTAAAGTATATGGATGCTAAGAGTTAGGGTTTCTCTTTTTTAGCTTCTTTTTAACTAAAGCTTTTTAAACAGTTCCAGATGAAATCTAGAGCAAAATACCATTAGTATTATAATTTTCAGGGAAATTCATCTATAACCCACAAATAAAGTGTACATATTACATCCTCACAAATAACCACGGTAGATTAAATTGTAATAAACTGCAAATGTGAGACTTGATGGGATCAGCAGGGGGGAAAAAAGAAAAATGAAGAATCAAACAAATAAATATGAGGGTGTGATATCATTTAGCATCATAGGGAATGTGGAAGACATGCAGTAGTGTCTTAACATATAAAATATACTAGGAAGGGAGACTTCCAGGTAGATGGCCCACTGCCACTGCTGCCACAGGCACTGCAGGCATTGTCTAGTCCCAGAGCATCTCCCCACAGAGCAGCAGTCCTGTGGGTGGCCTGTCACTAGAGCCACAGACTACGCATATGTGAGGGAGGTGGCACAACCACCACCACCATTGCCACTGCTGCAAGGACATTACAAACATGAGAGAGGCACTTGCAGCCACCACTACCCCCATGAGGTAACTCCACTGCCACCAAGGTTACCACAGATGCTAGAGAGACAGCTACAGCTGCCAGCACTACTGCCACCACCACAAAGTAACCCTGCTGCTGCCAAGGACACAGCCAAGGAAACTGCAGATACCAGGGAAGCAGTGGCCACCGGTGCTGCTGCCACCACCACGAGGTAACCCCACAGCTGCTACAGACACTTCTAATTTGAGGGAAGCAGTTGCAGATGTTGGTGCTGCTGCCACCAGCAAAAGGTAGCCCCATTGCAGCCAAGGACACTACAGATGACAGGGAGAGAGTTGCAGTTGTCACCAATGCTGCTGTCAATGCAAGGTAACCCTGCTGCCACTGCAGACACTGTAGCCTTGTGGGCTGCCACTGTGAAAACTGCAGCCAAGTGGGTGGCCACTGCAACTGCCACTGTTGCAGTTGCTGCCACCACTGGAATTTCCAGGCAGCCACCATCATTGAACAAGCAGTCTAATGCTGCTGGAGCCACCTGTGCCACATGGGAAGCCCAACAAAGCCACCTCCACATTCCCCATCACCACAAGGATGATCAGCAGCTGCAGCAGACACTGCCACTGTGCAGGCAGAATGCGGACCACTTGACTGGACTGACACAAGAAGGATCACCAGCAGAGTCCAGGTAATTGAAAAAAGTAATTGAAGAAGTATTGAGAGGAACTGAAGAAACAACTGCTTTACCAGATGACCAGGCATCAATGTAGAGATATTAGAAATCCAAAAAAAAAAAAAAAAAGAAGAAGAAAAAGAAAAGAAAAGAAAATATGAGTCCACCAAAGAAATACAATAATTCTCAAGTTCAATGTAGAGATATTAGAAATCCAAAAAAAAAAAGAAGAAAAAGAAAAGAAAAGAAAATATGAGTCCACCAAAGAAATACAATAATTCTCAAGTACCTGAACCCAGACAACAAGAAACCCTTGAAATGACTGAAAAGGAATTCTGTGTAAAAATCTTAAGGAAACTCAATGTGATACAAGAAGATGCAGTTAGATGACACAATGAACTGAGCAAAACTATCCAGAATATGAAGGAAAAAATTTACAAGGAGATTAATACTTTAAAAAAGAAGGTAGCAGAACTCATGGAACTGAAATAACAAACACAAGAAATAACGAACACAACAGAGATCTTAATCAGCAGACAAGAGCAAGCAGAAGAATTTCTGATCTTGAAGACAGTCTCTTTAAAATAACTCAGGCAGACAAAAAGAAAAAAGAATTTAAGAAAATGAAGAAAATCTAAGAAAGATAGCAAACAACCTTAAGTGAACAAATATCTGAATCATGTATATTCCTGAAGGGAGAAAGGAGAAGGAATTGCAAACACACTCAATGAAATAATAGCAGAAAACTTCCCAGGTATAGGGAGAGACATGGACCTTCAGATTCAGGAGGCTCAAAGATCCTCTAGCAGATTCAATCCAAAAAGTTCCTCTCTGAGGTACATTATAGTCAAATTGGCAAAACTCAAAGACAAAGACAGAATTCTAAAAACATCAAGAGAAAAGCATCTAGTCACCTATAAGGGGGTCCCCATCAGACTTACAGCAGACCACTCGACAGAAAGACTAAAGGCCAGAAGACAATGAAATGATAAATTCAAAATATTAAAAGAAAAAAACCCTGCAAGCCAATAATACTGTACCAGCAAGGCTATCCTTCAGAAATGAAGAAGAAATAGTGTATTTCCTAGGTGAACAAAATCGATGAGAGTTCACCACCACTTGACCAGATCTACAAAAAATCCTTAAGGGACTCCTGCATCTGGAATCCAAAAAAATGATAATCACTACCGTGAATGCACAAGAAAGAACAAAATTCACCAGTAGAACAAAAACGCAAATGAGAAAGAGAAACAAATTGTATCTTACCACCTTCAAAAACCAGTAAACACAGAAGACAAACAACAAAAGGGAAAGAGAGAAAAAAATGTAATTAAAATATCCAAATGAAAATCAGTAAAATGCCAGAAGTAAGACAAACCTTTCACTTAACAACCATAAATGTGAACGTATTAAATTCCCTACTCAAAAGACACAGATTGGCTGATTGGATTAAATAGCTAGACTCAACTATAAGCTGTCTACATGAGACTCACCTCACCTGTATTGACACACACAAGGTATATCTCACAAATGGAAATCAAAAACAAGCAAGAGTAGCTATTCTTATATTAGATAAAATAGACTTTAAACCAAAAACTATAAAAAGAGACAAAGAAGGCCACTACATAATGATAAAGGGAGCTATCCAGCTTGAAGATATAAAATCATAAACAATCATAAATAATAAGAATTACCCAACATCGGAGCACTCAGGTATATAAAGCAAACATTATTAGACCTAAAGGAAGAGATAGAACCAAATACAAAAATACTTGGGTTCATGAACACTCCTCTCTGAACCTTGTACTGATCATCATGTTGAAGGGATACCTGCACCCCCATGTTTATTGCAGCTCTATTTACAGTAGCCAAAAGTTGGAAACAACCTAAATGTCCATCATCTGATTACTGGATAAGGAAAACATGGCATATATATATATACATATATATATATATATGTGTATGTATATACATATATATATATGTGTGTGTGTATATATATATATATATATACACACACACATACATTGGAATACTACTCAGTAGTAAAAAACAATGAAATATTGCCATTCATAGTAACATGGTTTAGATTAAAGAAAATCATGTTAAGTGAAACAAGCCAGGCACAGAAAGAGAAATACAGCATGTCTTCACTCATAAGTGGCAGCTAAAAATTAAACAAAAATAAATAAAAAAAGAAACATACAACAATCACAATAATGCATTGAACTTTCAAAAGTATAGAACAGAACTGAGGTTACCGTAGGTGGGAAAGGGGGAGGGAGAGGAAGGGGCAAGGATGTCATAGACAAAGGGACACTAAAGATGATTACATTGTATAATGTTGAACTTTAAAATAAAGCATTTATTGGGGCCGGCCCGGTGGCGCACTGCGCTAGTGCGCCGCTTGGGAAGCGCGGCTGCGCTCCCGCCGAGGG